>NC_056474.1:14567364-14867364 GCF_008729295.1 Plectropomus leopardus
TGAGCAGCCTAATTGAGTGAACAACAGGGTGCTCTAAGTAACAACAGTGTGTATTTGAGCTAAACTCGCCTTAAAAATGTTTTGAGAGTTTTTGGAGCATCCAGTGAGCAATCGCTGCATCAAAACTGATCTCACTTAAGCTTTTTTTTTTTTTTTTTTTTTTTTTTTTGGAAAGGTTAGTTTTCACATCGGACGGGAACGAGCTGCTAACATTATGTTATTGAACACTGGAAACTTGGACCCCTGATTGCATAACTGTTTTGCATACACTTTATAGCCAAGGTTCAATCACACAATTGCATCCAGCCTGAACTCAACTTCAACTTTATTATCCTGAAGGACATTTGATATGCAGCAGGCATCAAAACACAAAAAATACATTAAGGACAACATCAGAAATAAGTACAGAATTTTTCCAGCTCAAGTGAAAACAAAGATACTACTCAAGTCAAACAAAGACTGAACCAGAAATGGAAACGTTTTGAAAAACCGCACCGTAAATAAATGCATCGTCAAGTCAATTAAAGCGCTACACAGTGGCAAAGGATAAAATTCATAGTAATAAATAATCAAGGGAGGATGAATAGATGAATAAAAAAGAAATAAAAAATCAAAGCATGCCTTGTTCTTGCCTCTGTGTCTCTGATGGACAAAAAGTCTCTAGAAATATTTCTCACAGACACATTGAAGCCCTTTTTACACAGAGATTCAGCAACAGGGTTGCTACAAATTACATTCTTTATGCCACCTTTGCTGTTTTAAACAACACCAAATAATGGCAGCATCATTCCGCTCCAGTTTGTGATTTTAGATAGCATGTCGCCATCCCATAAACAAAAGCGGCATGACAAATGTGACATCTTACAGCCTCAGTGTAGGCCTCTAATATGACATACAGCATACACATTAACAGCACTTTATAAACAATAACAATGGCATAACATGGAAAAAACATTATTTACTATCCCTGTCATATGATCTCGTCCTCTGCTCAGAGGGTAAGGAGCTCCCGGACCTCGTTGTTACTGACATGTTTGGTTGCTGTTCGTTTCTTTGAGTTTGCTGCTAACTGCTATAAGCTGCTAAGCTTTTAAATCTCCTGTGGTGGATCACACACATAACATGTCTTCAAAACATCACGCACGTATGGTCCATGGTCCGGTCCTGTCTGTTGTCCCTCTAGCAAAGACATCATCAGCTCTGTTTCCTACCTCCATTGCTCGCTTATAAGCGAGACAACTTTGTCTTCTCATTGCACGATTGTACCCTTTGTAAAGAACATTGAGATGGAATAACGGCGAGAAATTCCCACCTTGAAAATGCAGTGTAAAAGGGGCTGCAGATACACTGTTGTTTTTGTTACCGTTTTTGTCTTTGATTATTATTTTATAATATGCTTTTTTAAAAGGGATCTGCTGTTATATAGTTGCCTAAAATTTATTTACATACCTTAAAAACCTTGAATTTTCCCCTCAGAGGGCTTTATAGTTTGTACAGCGAAACAGCAGTCTCTTATTCTTAATGTGGATTCAGGAAACAAAAGAGGGGAGAAACCTCAGGAAGAGCAATAGAAAAATGACCATTTGTTCATACTTGAAGAAGGTTTGTAATGCAGGTTCTTGAATCACAGAGTTGTTCATAATTATAGAAATTTGGCACATTCACCTCTGGCATATATGATTATATGTGGTGGATATCAAAATCCATTTCACCCTAAGCAGATTAAGCAGAAATCAAAAAGGAAACATAGGAAATTAGTTCATCTTTTCTCATAATCTTGGATCACAGATGAGTCTGTATGGCCAATTTCTCAAATCTACTCAAATCTACACATGGAAGTAGATTTTAGTCATTTCCAGGTCTGAATAAGAATGGGGAAAAAGGAGAGATTATGATTATTTGTGTTTTCAGACTTTTGTTGCTGTTCTGTTTCCTTAAGTCAGAATTTCTAAAAATGTATTGATCATCCAAACAGGATGTATTTTAAGGTTTTTGAGGAGGCAGCCAGCGCATCCAAACTGTTTACCACTGTTTGAGATAGTGCCGGCCAGAGCGAGGTCAATGTCGTCCAAAAAGGGGCAAGTAGTACAGTGTGCGATTGAACATTCAGTTCTACGCAGAGCTGCCTCTATGCCTTTATGTCATAGCGTGCAAAACAGCTCTGCGCCAAGTGCCTTGTAAATGAGCCAAATCCAGACATCCACGACCAAATTAGTTTGAAAGAAATGCGTCAGTATCTTTGAATCATTTTCATGCATAACATCACAAATAATCAAATATTAAGCTTGTTTGAACATTTATGAGTTATGCAGTGATGTCAGAAAAGTAAACAGACAATCAGTTCTGCGTAAGGAGAGCTTTACGGCTGTGTTCGTCTTTTCCATGGACACAGTGAATAAACAAGGCTGCACAGGCACCAAAAAATTTTAATTGTTTAACTTTAAAGCTGTTTTTGATTCTTACTTTAAAAAAAGACCAGAAAATATCAGAAGAACAAAAATATTATTCAATATGTTAGAGGAAAATAATGCGAGTACAGGTAGCACCAGTTCGTTTACTTCCTCTTTGGGCAGATATGCTTGACATTGGAAAGTTGTCCAACTTTCTCGATTTTTGACTGAATTTGTGTTTACTGATTTGTATAAGCTATAGTATTTGGATACAATCTTCAGGATTTTTTTTTTGGCAACATAATTGCATGCATAGTCAGAGTGTGGCATACATGGTGACGGTTGGATTTTAAAACCATTTATTTACATAGTTAACATCTAGCTATTTGTACTCAGATGTCAGATGATGTTAATATTAAATACGTACATTTTAATGTTTTATTTGTAAAATATTTCCAACTAATTTAAGTAATGGGATGATAATAATATTAACAATAATAACAATACCCAGTAATAATAGCTGTATTTTTATAGCACCTTTTTAAAATTTGTTTAAAAAATAATGCTGAACTACAGCAAGACAAAAAATAAGAGAAAATTAAACAGGAGATAAGACACAAAACTAATTGAAAGGAAGACCAATGATAATAAGAAATTGAGATATAAAAGATTTTTTAAAAATACCAATATATGGAAATGGAAAAAAAAAATAAAAGCAGTGGTTGGTATATTGTCCACTGTAATCCACTTATGAACCTGCCTCAACAGTTTTTGGTAGTATCAAAATTCTGCCAGTTTATTGATCAGGTAACCTAGATTTGGTCAAATTACATTCATCTACATAATGCATTCCTCTATTGATAAACCTGTTTTAGTCCTCCTTTTATCATAAGAAAGAACAGGTTTGTCTCTCACCACTAATCTAGCTGGCAGAGCGTAGGCTGCAAAAGACATTACACACCCACTCCACTGCTGAAGCTGTTAGCAGCTAAGGACCACCCTGCTAGTTAGCCACACTCGCACACACTCGCACACACACACGCACACACAGGTCTGTCAGGTGTTGATATTTTAAAGGTACATACCTCTCCTCTGGATACTTTGATAAATACACACATGCATACATTAAAACAGTGAATATATATTGTAGATAAGTACACACAGTCTGTCTTCTTGCTGTTTCTTGAAGATGACACTGTTATTATCTAATGGTGCACTGTGATCACATTTAACTATACAACTATATTTGGTAAGAATATGCCCCTATGGCTTATTTTTCTTCTCTGTTTGTTGATTTGGGTCAGAGTTGTAACTGTATATTATCATTGGCCCAGCAGGAGGAATATGTAAATATATAGTCCTCATACATTTAAACATTGTATAAGCTACTGATGAATCAACAGGCCCAAATCGTCCCTCTCCTTCCCTCTCCTGCCGTCCCATGCTCCATTTGTCCTCCCCTCCACACGGCAGAGGAGAAACTCGTTCTGAGCAGCAGATTCCTTCACACTAAAACCTGTCTGTGTGGATGGAACATTACTCTCTGCCACCGTTTGCTTTGGATCAGTACCGATGCTCAGAGATGGAGTGACGGAGGGAGGAGCAGCAGCAGCTCTCCTCATGCTGAACTAGCTCTGGGTTGAGAGTGATAGTGAGAAAATGCTGGCACACTCAGTTTCAAGCGTCATCAATTTCTTTCTGTGAGGTTCAGGTAGCGGTCAGGATGACCTAAGTCTTACCACTCTGAAGGTTCTGGGACTGATTTTAAATAAATTATAACAGTATACACTGAGTTTGCATGTTTTAGGTCATTAACTACAAATTGCATATTTATTCCCTTTTTGCCAGGCAACCATTGTTTTCCATTTATTTCAGTGTGGTATTAAAATTAATATGCAAGGGCTGCTCCTTGAAATTCGGGGACTGGAGTTATCAGTCAGAGACTGTCATTTGACTGAGATTGCTTTAAGTAGAGCAGTCATTTATTCTGTGCAGTGTACTTCAGGGGGCATTTTGGTCCCCAGATTTTGCTGTGGAGTGGGTGCTCTTGATTTTCACACTACTCTTTGCAGCTGCGCAATGCAGGCAGGGGGTCACAGGGAAAGAGAGACCAGTCTTTAAGGTGAAGAAGTGGTAAATTTACAGCTCACAGCAAATTAAAACAATACAATCTCTGGCTTTTGTTGATATCAAGTGTCAGCCCTAGAATATGCAGAAATGACTTTATGGGTATCTGATTAGAGTAAGCTGCAGCTGCACTTGTCGCTATCTTCCACTTGTTCTTCCGTGCTGGTAGGAGTTCTTCTTCTTCCTTTGGCATTTTACATGGAGAGAAATGAGCACAATCACATTTTCAGAATAATGGCATTGACTTGGTACCTCGGCGGCATCCCAACTTCTATACAGTTTTCTTTTCTCTGTGAATTTGTAAATTTCTCTCTCTTCCTTAGCTGAGAGGACTAACGAGGTCATCGTTGGAACGGACCAGTTGATGGAGATCTAGGGGATAGAGTGGCATCACCTCACTAACCAATCAGAGAGCATCAAAACACAAACTTATTCATCGGCCAACTGACCAATCAGAAGCCTGGATGCTGCCTGTCGGTTCTGCACTCTCTTCTCATAGGCTTTTTTGTACATTGTGTCCAAATAAAGACAAGTGCTTCAACCCATGACTCAGCATGTCGATGTTTTTATTTGTTTTGTTCATTTTTAAGGAATTTAAGTGTCTCAGAGTTCCCACTGTCATGGAAAACCTGGAAAAGTAATGGAATTTCACAAACACATTTCCCAGACCTGGAAAAGTCATGGAATAAGTAAAAATACTTAAAAATTCTGGAAAAGTCATTTAATCATTAACATGAGCAATTTGGCTCTATTTCTTTCAAAAACATGAGAGGAAGGCGATGGCGATGAGCAACTTATAAGAAAAAATTACCCAAATGAAATTACCTAGAAGTACAAGAAAATTACCTGAAAATTATTTTAAAAAACAAACAAAGCAATGAGCTGAAAGAAATTGCTGAAAATATTAATTCTGTAACATAATCTGAATATACATATGTATATTTAAATATTATGATAATTATAAATATAGCTATCTCAACACTTTTCCCTAGCTACTTAAAAATTATTTTCTTAATCTACTTATTTCCTGCAATTTGTCCTGGCCAAGTTGCCAGATGTCTTTTTTTTCCCATGTTTTCTGCAACGAAAAAAAAAAAATACAAAAAGAACTCCCGCACACTGTCTACCCTGCAATATCATTATGTGCTCCAATGTTTCGGTTAGAGACTCTTAGACCTTTTGTTTTTCCATGTTTTCAAAAGAAATCAAACTGTTTTCTCATTGCTCAAAACACATGTGAAAGGTGTCTGAACAGCACAAGAAAATTAATGTCAATCCAGGTTTCAAAGGGTTAAATATCATTGAAAGTTTTGGAAAAGTCATTGAGTTTTATTGGGCGAAATTAAATCGTCACAGTAACCCTCTGTAGATAACCTAATGTATTACCTAATGGCAAATTTTATTTCCGTAGCTGATGATGTAACACAGCTCTAATGTGTCGGTGCGTGACGTTTTGTTAATCATCACATTTCTTTATTCTCTCCTTGCTTTCTGCTTTGTTCATGACAATGTGTGGGAACACTTTGGTCTGTATCGCTTTGAGAAAAAATGTCAAGTCGCTCTCTGAAAAAAATCAGTGACGTCATGTGTTTGACAGAGACAGATCGACTCAGTTTAAGGTAGATGTTTGTCATTGTGTTGCCACACTAGTAATTATAAGGCTGTTACTGTCTCCTTTAATGGCAGGACTCAATCTCTCCATTCACCGTGTTTGAGAGGGAGGACGTTTGTATGTGCACGGGTGTTAACGTGCACACTGTGCAGCTGTGGAGAACAGAGATAGAGGGAAAAAACAGTGGGAGGGGTGAGCACAATGGCATGGGGGTTAAGTTTATTTGTACACAAAAATGGTGTATGTGTAGGCCCCGGACCACCCAGCTTGATTCTGTATCAGTTAACACCAACGCCCCACCCTCACACACACTCACACAAACACAGCAGAGGAGGAAACTGACTCCCGCTTGACACTTTTTGTTCTTTTTTTCTCCTCTTCTTTCCCTCTCTGCTCCCTTTGCTGTCACTGGATTTATTGCATTCCTTCGGCAGAGCATTTCTTAAATTACAGGTTTGAAGTTCCTTAGTCACGAACGAAGAAGAGGACAGGGATGTGTGTGTGAGTGTGTGTGAGTGATGAACTGTCCTCTGTTTCCTATTGTGTCTGTGGCCTTGCAGGAGTCATTGAGACTGTCTCTTGTGGCCTGATTATGTGATGTTGCTGTGTGTGTGTGTGTGTGTGAGACAGAGATTATGATGTCTCGTTGTCTTCCATCTCAGCTGTCCATTAGATGTGCCTGTCTGTTAGATGGACATGTTTTTATGATTATCTCTGCAATTACTTATGTGGCTTGTTATGGTTCATCAGCATCATGCACTGTTTTATGTGCACTATACTGCACTGAAACAATAATTAAGCCTGATATAAAATAAAGAATAGCAGTGAACTCAAAAGTTTTCATCCCCAGTCCCCAACAGAGCTAAAAGTTCAACTTTGTAGGTGTTTCCTGAAGTACACTGGATTTTGCTCAATGTAAGAGATTCCTAAAGCAGAAATCTTTAACCTTTTGAAGACCGTAGCAACACTTTTCTTGTGCTTTTTTTCTTTTTGTTTATAGAGCAAGGACACTCCAGTTTCTTCCTTTTTTTGAGGGACATTTTATTTGTTTTACACTTCAAGATCAGTTTACCCATGTGGCATTATTCAGCCAATGAAACCACCATATAATGTTGGTAGCTCTGGAAGAGATTTCTGAAGTCAGAAAAATAACCCAGATGATGTTAGGGTTATAAAATCCTGTTTTAAAGTTGCATTAATGGAAATGTAGAACGCAACATTTTTCAACCCTGTCTCTTACAAAATATGATTATCAATTAACTTTTGAGTGTGTTGTTGATATACGCTATTTTCCCACAGTGCAATGCGCAAAGGAAAACCTGCTCACAACATGGATGTATAAAGAAAAGTGGATACGGCGTTGGAGGCGGGGCCCTGTTCATTCCTATGAAAGTTGCTGTGGTGCATGAAGACAAAAAAGTTCATCTTCTCAGGTACAAAATGACTTGGATCTTTGTTGTTGGGCCCAATTGAGTAAGTGCTGGAGACTTCTGCCAGCTGAGTGGCTAATCTCTGGTTTAGTGCTCTGCAAACATGAATGTGGATAAAACTACTTAATCGTGCAGCTCTTCTGGACTGTCAAAATGATATTGGACCAAATCAAATTCTAATAGTGAAATGATACATTGCACAGGAGTTGTGACGCTCGACAAAAAATTGTCATCTGATTAACAGACATCTCTTTCCCCAATGTAAGTCTATGAGAGAAAAAAATGTTTTGGCAAGAATCAGACAGGAAATCTACTCAGTGTATTAGAAGCTCTGAGTCATGTTTAATTGTGCAACATTTCGATCTAACAGAGATCTTTGTCAGGCATTTTCAAATCATCATCACAAAGCAGAGCAAGCAATGAAAAGACAGACACAGTCATTTCTCAGGTGATTGTGATCTTGACTGAGAGCCAATCGACTCTCACGGAAGGTCGAAAGAGTTTTCAAAATACGTACAACACAAGCACAGTAAAATATGGTGTACAGTTGCCGAAAGGCTCCAAAGCTGGGACACTATTATAGAATAAAACACTCTGTAATTAAAGACCATAAACAAATGCTTTCTCTGTGCAACACTGCGTTGTAGATCGACCACCACCAATTTGAGAGTACCTAAAAGTTCTGTCAAGCACATCCAAGGAGGCCAAAAATTGCACATTCGAAGAGCACCTGAGCTGACACCTTCCCTTTCTTTCGAGCACCATCAGCTGTAACCCTCCAATATCACAGCTCCAGTTACACTGCGCATGTGTTGAACCCCGAGCTCCAACGGGGTCAAAGAACGTGATTCAACCTCTTTCAACCAGCCTCAACCACTCTTAGGTTCAAACAATCAGACTGGGCCAATAGGAACAGAGCTGACTGGCGCTCTCCGACACAGAACATGTCTTCATGAAAAAAATTCACAAAACAACAAAACAAATAATATACAAAGGCATACTGAATACAACACATCAAAAGTTATATAAAATGTATGTCACAAATCATCCAAAAAAGTTTTTTTTCGGCCATAGACTTGCAAGTCCAAGGATCGCGAAGGAATGAACTACCCTGTTGTCAGTGTGACTGGCTAATACTCGTTGCCTTTGGTGGTTGAATTGGTTAGGTTTTGGCAAGAGGAGTGAGTTTGGTTAGTGTCGGGGTAAGAATGTTTGCCAATCAGAGGCAGAGTAAGGTGGGCCGTTCCTTCGGCATCATGTGACAGGTGACGTAATTCCACACTTTGGCCACTATGTTAAACTGGCTCCAAAGCCTGTGCACTAGTTATCAATTCTCATTTAAACATGTTGGTTTTT
This sequence comes from Plectropomus leopardus, assembly GCF_008729295.1. Lineage (NCBI taxonomy): Eukaryota > Metazoa > Chordata > Actinopteri > Perciformes > Serranidae > Plectropomus > Plectropomus leopardus. Next base: position 14,576,280 of record NC_056474.1, read on the forward strand.
TTGTGTACTTGTGGCGTAAACAGTAAGGATGAGTGTATAGGATCAATTTGGGATGTGGCTAGTAGTCTGTCTGCACAATGGAGTGCAAAACAAGGAGTCACACTTTGACTTGAACATATTTCATACATGTGATTCTTTATGCAGCCCCACCTCTGAAATGTCTTCTTGCTGTGAGTTCATTGTTCAGTATTTTTCCATGCCCTTTGTCATACCTGCGTTCATCTCCTTGTTACATTGTTTCCATTTCATTCACACTGTGTCCTTATGCATTTGAAGATACCTCTTTTTCTTTGCATTTTCAGTCATTCACTTCTATATTGGAAAAGAGATTTTTGTAATTTTTTGCAACTTGGTGTTTTTTACCGACGACAAGAGAGACTAGAAAAGCTGCTGAAAGACGACGTTTGTCACCTCAGTTTTGAGTTAAAATGGTGAAAACCTCAGTTAAGGTTCACTTTGTCCGTGCTCTTTGTCTTGGCTGTGTTAACCTTTTTAGCGGTCTCACACTCTGACCTCTCTCTTCAACCACATGATGAGATCTGGCAGCCGGGTGTGTTTGGGTAGAGGTTTGTATATTTACTCAAAGACCCCAGAGTCCCCTCAATGCAACGCCACTGTGGCTGAGCCCGCCTCTCAGCACATACATGTGTTTGCTGGTGTGTGTGTGTGTGTGTGTGTGTGTGTGTGTGTGTGTGTGTGCGCAGGCTTACCTGTGTGTGACCATTGTTAATCCTCTGTCACACAAACTAATCAGTGCTGTCTCACACTCCTCTGCGTGAATGCATGCGTGTGCACACAGGGCGTACACAAATGTGCATGTTTGCTTTGCAGATCTGGAGATCAGATGTCAAGCCGCAGATCATATATCAGGCTGTCTGTCGCTCTTTGGTTTTGTTGCCTTGTGGAATTTACTGACATCTCTGCAGAAGATTTTCATCTGATTATGCGTCCCAAACAAATTCAGAGAGAAGAGAAGTGATCTGTAAAATAAAACATTTTTATGCACAGATTATCATCAGTTACCCATTTTGCTGGCAGCACATTTGCCCACAAGATTTGTTTTAACAAGGATGAAATCTGGCATATAAAGAAATGAAGATGCTCTCGCACATCTGCAGTGACATTTAAAAACTGGCTGCTTTTATTTTGTGTCAAAAAATGAGCTTGAAGATCTGTTTCTGTTGCAGCGTCTTAGAAGTTTGTTGAGTTTTCTTGTGTATGAATGCAGAGTGAACCATAAAGACATCACTTTTTTGGAATATTAATGTCATAGAAGTTGACAGAAATTTGGAGATTGAAATGCTTGTTCACATCAGTGTTTTTTCACAGTCTGGGAAGGGACCCAAAGCGGGTTGGGGAAACATTCCAATGGGTGTCAACATTTAGTGCTTTTAGTCAAGATAAATGCATTATATGACACTTGTGCACATGTTATCCTGACACTGTCTCGTATATGTACCTCCAAAACACTGTTTTCTTAATCTAATACAGATGCTTTGTCAGTAGTTCAAAAGACTGGGTTCCTCAAAACACAAGAGGCATATTTTCCCACTTATAACAAACTTATCACAAGTGGTGTCTGGCCATGATGAATTTGGTTTTATGGCCCACTGCTCTGAGATATTGGCTTGTACGACCACCGGAATACAATGGAAGTTAATGGAATTTTGTTTGTGGTGCACAAAGTGCTTAAAAATGACAACATTTAGCATCAGTAAGCATTTTTCAAGTTACTCACAATGATCCAAATCGTTTTCATTGGGACTACATTCTACAGAGGAAGAAATTGTGATGAATACTGTCCAAAATAAAGTCTGGATTATCTAAAAAAAAAATTAGATAAAGTTGGGGAGGAAGTGCTTGACCCTACTCAACTTTGATTTATGATGTGAGACGCAGACTATGTAACAACCAAATGACGCCATTTAGGAACAAAACAAATGTGCGACCCAATAGTTTGGCTCGTTTTGCTTTTACTTTGTACAGTCGAATAGAACAAGAAAGATTATCCCCCTAAAGCAACGACCCTCAAGTGTGTCGGTTTATTAAAGGGACAGTTCACCCCTCATATCCAAAATACATATTTTTGCTCTTACTTGTAGTGCTGTTCATCACTCTAGATTGTTTTGGTGTAAGTTGAGTTTTGGTGATATCAGCTGTTGAGATGTCTGCCTTCTCTCCAGTATAATGGAACTTGTGGTGCTCAAAGTGCCAAAAAATACATTTGAAAAACTCAACAACAATTTGGTCAAAAGAAAATAGTTCCTATATAAAACTGCTCACAACAAGATCTGTTGATTATCTTGAGTAACTGTGTCATAGTTTCTGGAAAGAGACATCGCTGTTGAATTTTTCAAATGTATTTTTTGGCACTTAATGCAGACATCTCTACAGCTGATATCTCCAACACTTGGCAACTCAAACCAAAACAAACTAGACTAATAAATATCACTACAGGTAAGAGGAAAAATATCAATATTTTAATTGGGATCCTTAAAGTTCCAAAGATGAATGTCATGTTGGAATTTTGTGGACTTATAAGACAAAATATGTGTAATTAGATCATTTTAACAACATCAAAGGTGAAATAAGGGGAAGCAAGTGGAGAAAATGTGTCAAAAGCTAAAACCTAAACATGTTGACTGACTTCATACAGTATATACTGGTTTCTGCTTTTGCCTCAGCAGGACCCTAAAAGGAAAATAGAACCATCGTCCCAGATAGATGTGTTGGATGGACGGTGGAGACAAATGTGCGATACATAGACATCCTCAGATGCACAGAGAGGTGGGGTGGAGTCTGAGCTCCGGGTTGGGGGGTTGGCTGAGTTGCTGGGTGGCTTCATGGCTTGAGGGCTGATCGTGGGTGAGCAAGAGAGAGACAGAGAGCAAGCGAGCGGGCCACCCAAGTGGCAGTCAGTCAGAAACCTGTGTGTGTTTGCTGCTGACCCCTACACATTAGCACAACACTTCCTCAATTTGTCTTCTGTGTTCTCCGGCCACAAATGAATTTCCTCCCTCCCTCTTTTTTCCCACACACTACCTTTCAAGATGCTACACCCCCAAACACACACACACACACACGCACACACACACACCAACACATCTCTAACTTAAACATCTGAATACATGCACACACAAACACTCTTTTTACAGGCTTTAGAGATACAACACTTGCTTATGTTGCTTGGCCAACAAAGAGTGTGTGTGGAGACACAGATCCCATGTATGGGATAACAACCTCAGTGACATGCCTTACACACACACTAAGCCAGATATCCCTGTCTGTCACTGCGGAGGCCCCCAGCTAATTAACTAAACATTGACTGGGTGGCTGATTGGGATCACGTCTTAAATTGTTTTCACAGTAAAATCACAGGAAGAAGCAAAAGACTGACCTCCTTTACACCCTCAGGTGACCTTTTCTTTCTAATCTCATTAGTGAGAATCTTTATAACATCTACAGCTGGAACTGCAAACAGATTGGCTTTTATAAATTATTTCAAACATATTTTTTCTGTTTAAAATGTTAAATTATATGTCCAGTTTCTTGTACTTAAGTGAGACAAAACTAACATAAAGTTAAAATAACTTTTTAAACTTTTAACTTTTTCATTCCACCACAAAAAAGTTAAAACAAGACAACTAAAGTTAAAACAAGAAGAAAAATATTGCAAAATTCAAGGCACAAGATGTCAACACACACAGACAAAAATAATAAAAGCAATAAAAAGATAACATATCTCTTCAATTTCATATCAAAGCAATTAATGAGCTTAATAGATAAAGGAAATGTTTAAAATGAAAGGATTTCTGGAATGTACGATATTAGAGATTTAATATTATAAAATGTAAAAAATATGTAAAAATATTTTAAGAAAATTTTCATATGGTAAAAATGGCTTATTTTTTCACTGAAGTTCTTCAAAAATGTATCTAAATATAATTTATTTGCGTTAAAAGTCAGCTGTAAGTGCTCAGATAGCAGCCTCTCTGACAGGCTTGTTCATCATTTGTAACTGATCACAATAGTGCAAAGCTTCTTTTTTTGAAAAGCTATACCGTTTCAGCCATGTTTGCTCACATATACTTACATATGCAGGCACACACACACACACACACACACACACACACACACACACACACACACACTCACACACAGTTGTGAGGTTCTGCGTTCTTTTAAAGCTACAGGTCTGAGTTTGCATTACCACCTGCTAGCTGCGTCTGACAATACCTCTGTTACAACCGCACAAACAAAGACTTAAAGAAAAGTGTGTTTCTCTGTCTCTCTCTGTGTTTTGTGTGTTTTTCCCCCAGAAAGGCAACCATTCATTACGATGACAAAGGGCTAAAGAAATGCATTATCATAATTAATCTTGTGTGAGACTGTGGGTGGCAGCTCCGACTCTGCTTGGAGACTGACAGAGGTGCTCAATGCAGGGAAGTGTCTCCCTGCACGAGGCAAACTGTGATTTGTGATAATGGGCTTTATAAATAAAATTGACTTGAAAATAAATTGACTGGTGCCAGGCAACTTTTTGCTGATATTTGAGTAACATGTAATTATAAGCCAGTAAAGTTAAAAAACTCTTCTGGGTTTTCCCAACAATATGTAAGATGACTCTTGAGATTAAACACCCCCAAATGAAAATGCTTTATGACTGAAAAAAAGCTTTTTGTTCATCTAAAATGTGGTGTGTATTTTCTCCCATTATTAAATCAGGCAGTTCTTTGTGTGTTTTTTGAACAGGTTTATTTGTCCAGTCAGCCGGCCCACGGCCAAATATTCTGTTTGGTTATTGTGAAAATGATTTGTTCATTTGGATAAGACTTGACCTGAAATGTGTTTGTGATTTGTTCTCTTTTTTTTCTCCAGGGATTTTTTTTTTGTTTTAACAAGATGTGATGCTCTTTGGTTTTATGCTTTAAAGTGGTTTGCATAGTGGAATTATTGTAAATTGCCCTCACACATAGATAAGTATACACAGGATGTAATGAGAGGGTAGAAAAATTATTATCATCATGCCACCTCAGTCGCCTTCAGATCGCTCAGTGATTGTATAATATGTATGCTCTTTATCTTTTTTCCAGGTCTACATCAAAAATCACCTATTTTTTGTTTTTTTCTTTTTTCTTTTTGGGGCAATACTAGTGTTCTGCATAAAAGACTACACTTTTTTTTTTTTTTTTTAGGAAGTACGAGCTTTATCTTTAAGCTTTAAGTCTTTTTGTTAGTTCGATGCTATAACACTCAAAGACAATCTTCGGAAGGTGTAGAACGGCTCCTTAAAATATTCTTATCATTGACTGTGATTTCAACGTGTTTCTGTTATCATTATGTGTGATAGCTGTTTATACATATCCTTTATTTGACCAGGTAAAAGTCTCACTGAGATTTAAAATCCCTTTTTCAAGAGCAACCTGGCCTGTTTGGGTACTATCTGTCAAGATACTGTAGATAAGAGGAAACATTGATGAGACACAAAGAAGTATTTAAAAGGGAAAGCAGAAGGACTCAAAAGATAATCACTTCTGATAATGTTTTTTAAGATTGAAGTTTGGTTCGGGTTAGGGTTAAGGTCACTGATTTTTTTTATTTTATTGAGAATGTATGACAATAGTAAACTCTGTCTCTTAGAAATGACGTTTGTATGTTACCAAACATACCTTACCTTTCTTTATAACGTTGTTTTGGCAACATAATCGCTGCCTGAATTTTGTTTGGCTTTTCTTTCAGGTAACAAAACACTCTAACAGTAATTATTTACCTCGTAGGCTTCGAAAGGAGGTGGTTGGAGAGGATGTCTGGCGTACAAAGTGTAGGACCTTCACACCAGAACCTCGAGTTTGCATCCAGACTCCTGTCTTAGGTTAAGACAACAAAAGCACTTTGGTTAAGGTAAGGTAAAGATCATGATTTTGGTTAAATGTTGATAAAAAAGGTAACAAAAATAAAATTAAATCGTCACTACTTGTGGATACTGTATTGCAAGACTGCCTATTTTGGCGGAAGACAACTGAAATACGTTTACAGTTAACGTACTTACTGTGTAGCTGTAAATGAGAGGGTTGGTCTGAATGGTGGGTGAGGACAGCCCGCTCTCATCACAATCTCGTAAAATACCACTGCTTTGATGGTATTTTTGGCGTGAGATTGCGGCGCCAAAAGCCACCTTTTGTGTCCACGTGAAATAGCGCTGGATGATGTCAGGTCAGAACATGGCCAGACAAAACCGGTTGGGGTGTTACTATACACCGCCAGCTGGCACCTGCCACATCTGCATGAAACGCGGCATGATGACATCAGGTTGAAACGTGTCGCAGCATGTTGACGTCAGGTTGAAACGTTGTGGATAACATAATAACATGAGGGGCAGGTGGGAGCGTCGGAGGATAGGTCCAATAAATCCCGGATTTTGACGAAGAAGTCTGGTGTTCGCTTCCCGTCTGAATGTGGTGGGTTTTTTCTACACCTTACCATGTGCCTTCTTTCCCTAAATCAAACCATCCGTAACTTTACTGCCTAATCCTAACCATCTGTGCATGCATGTGCGTTTTTTGACGTCCTGGTGTTGGCTGCTGTGTGTTGTTTGTTGCCTAAACACAACTACGAGCAGTGTCATCCAACCATGTGCTTGTGGTCACGGTAGCGGCTTTCTGGAACTTTAATAGCGGTCGCAGAGGGAGAGTGTAATGTGTAGACGCAGAAGTCCACTGCAAAGCTGCAAAATCTGATGACGGGATGAGAATGTGTTGTTGGTGCAGCTTAGTACTTTGGTCCTTGCAGTCAGGTCACAAACTTTTTCATCTCACAGCTAAATAGTACATTAAATTATATTTCTGGAAATATCTAAAATTAGAAATAGGCTATGCAGTAACAGAATCTTGATTCATGTTTGATCAGCGCTGCCTAGTTTGACAGTTTGACGGCAGTTCACAGAGTGATTGAAATGATTGACAGCTGCGATAGAGACTCTGCGGCTCTGATTGGTTGCTTTCTGAGCGCCACGGTAGAGTCTATCGAATGCCATTAGAGGCAGTAGGAAAGGGAGGAGGGACAATATTTTGCCTCATGTACTTCTTTAAGAATATCGTCACAGTTTTAGCAAATGTGACAGAAAAATTATTTTCGTAAAAGTTACCAACTGTAGCTTTAAGTTACTCGTTTAGCATTTTGTTTCCAATTTCTGTCAAAAATATTTCTTTCCTCGAAATATGTGCATCTTCCTTGTGTAACATCCTTAATGTTCCTCAGATATCAATCACTTGTTTGGAATATCACATATATGTTTAGTGGTTGCAGTTTTTCCTCACTTCCACTGTGTCCTGTATGTTGGCGACTATTACTGCTGCTTTAGTTTTAAAAAAAGACCTTATACATTTATTTTTATATATTTTTTTATTCTACTCACTCGTCTATCTTTTGGCTACATGAGGAAAAAAGAAGAAATGCAGTCGTGGGCAGTCTCACCGCCTCACTCCTCGATAAATAAACTCTCTGGGCCTGAACCCTGGGTGTCTCGGCTGTTGTGTGACGGCTGAGTGCCAGAACGGTTCCGTTGCTCTGCCTATAGCACATACAGAACCCCGGACGGACAGCCAGGCATGCATGCATGGATGAACGGATGGATGGATGGAGTCACTGGGGAGACATGAAATGGAGAAGTGAAGATACAGAAGGGGGAGGGTGAAGGAAGGAGGAAGAGCAGGAGTAGAGACGCAGATGAAACAGAGGGGAAAGATGGAGGTGTTAAGAAAAAGGAAGAGTAGAGGAGATAAAAATGATGGAGGGAAGGTTGGTCAGGGGAAGAGGGACCATGTGGGACACAGAACACGGAGAGGAGGGAGTGAGGGCCTGGGTGGTTTGTATTTGGATGCCGGGGCGGTGTGATGGCAGATATCTGCACAGCGCATGGTCATCTCAGATGGTTTATTTATCCAAGGCCTCCAGACCAGGCCTCGGACCTCCCTGAGTTTGTTAGGCTTGAAGGGGCCCCCTACTACACAACCCAATTCCTCACATTCCACATTAGCTCCCATTTTCAGCTGCCTGTTTCCCTCTACCACTCAACCTGACCCAACCCAGTCCAACCAAACTATACCCAGTCCAAAAAAACAGGCTCGCCAGTGCCACTATAGAGACACATAAGAACATATGTCACCTCCATTTGGACAGATGGATGAATAAGAATATATGTATGTCGGTCATTTCACTGCGGCAGAGAACTGTGGCGTGGGGGTAAAGGAGAAGTAACTGTGATCCTACGTTCAAAATCACTTGACAGACTGATGTGGATATATCCTGTTTAATAACGAAGAGATGTGAGGTGATCAGCAGAAATGCTGTTTTTTAAATCTTTTTTTTAGTAATTTAAGGCTTCAAAAATGCATCCTTCACTGCATCTTTCACTGCTTTCTTACCAAAGATGAGTGTTAAAATGCAATGTTACCCACATTATTCTGAATAGATAAGTAATAGAAAGGAAGATGAAGATCTAAAATAAAGAGTTCAAAGAGGACCATAACAATTACAGAGCGTTGTGCAGATATTTGACATTCAGGGAGCATTTTAATTTACTTATAAGCTCAATTTGTTTGAACGTCTTGATTATTTAGCCACCTGTAGAGGCCCGATCGTTGACTTGTAGTCTTTACTCTGAAACCTGATGACAGTGATAAATCTTACTTTTAAAGCAAACCGTAATAGGGCAATCCCTCACTATAAAAGTACACAACAATAGAAAAAAGGCATGAGCCTCCAAGTAAAAGTCCTGCATTCAAAATGTTATTCAAGTGTAACAATTACAGAATTACTATCAGAAAAATGTCCTGTAAGTATCAAACTAAAAGTGCTTGAACCCTGATATATTCTATCATTAATGCTGATGCATCAATGTGTAAGAAGAATTTTATTGTTGTAGTTGTTTGAGATCTTATTTAAACTTTTTAGTTTAATCAGCCTACATATAACAATGAATTGCATTACCTATGCACATTTCAGAAAAGTTGATATAGATAGATATTCTTGTTATATAGAATTCAAAGTACAGCTGTCATATAAATGTGGTACAGTAAAGAGTAAGATTTTCCTCTGAAATGCTGTAGGGAAGTAGTACAAAATAGCAGCATGGGCAAAATACAGGTACGCCTAACTAATTATACTTAAGTAAAGGACATGAGTAATTGTACCTAGTTCTTAACATCACTGATATATATTGTATTTGATAATTAATACCCTTTAAGTAATCAAAAGAAAGAAAGAAAAAAGAAAAGTACATGATCATACAGTCTTAGTTTTGATCTTTCCAGCCAGTGTCATATAAAAGTCACACCTTATGTTTCCGTAGGTTTGATAGTGTTTTGTAGTAGTTTGATATGTAATACTTGGAATAGTAATAGGGCTTACTAGAGAAGCAATGTACTACATCATACAGATGTTGCCCCATGATGTTTATCATCGGCCCTTGTGACAGCAATATTACTGCACGTCCTCAATCTGTTTATCATGCCCTTTGTCTCATGTAAACAGTGATGATGGATGTAATGGCTCAGCAGCAAGCTGCGACATCAACTGAGTGTTTACCTTCTGTTACTGTCGCACACAGAATGAGCTTACAGCACCAACACCTACCTTCAAATTGTTTTACATCAGCTTTGAATTGTTTTACAGTCGCCCAAAGGGCCTCAAATTTGCACCAGCTACCTGACAAATGTCCTCCACAGCAGCACAGGTTGGCGTTTAGGCGCAGAATGACTGTGTAATCTGGCAAAGTGTTTGTTCTTCACCCCCATACTGTCATGAGTGGGGCCAATGGGGGCTTACATTAGCAAACCACCAAGACTCTCGTAACGTCTTTCTTTTAAAGAGATTAGAAACAATCTGGTCTGAGAACCCCCCCCCCCCTTCATTCTTTCTTTTTCTTTCATTTTCACGTGTTGTTCTTAGGTGAACTGCTCTCTGAACTCATGAAATCATGCATGGCAAGACATGGAAACCTTCCAAAAGTCGCCTCAGAGATAAGGGTGTCACACTGAACTACGCAACTTCGAGGTGTTGATGAAAGAGGCGCATATGTGGAGTAATTCCTGCAATCCTTTAAGGGTAAAATTTACAGGGATGTGGGGTTATATTTTCGAGGGTGTAAGAAGGCCTATCAAGCTACTTTTAGAAGCTTTTGGCCACAAGAGTTGAGGTTACAGCTGTTAGTGCTAAAAAGCTACACACATGCACTTCACACACGCACTGTAAAATCTGACAAGTTGATGTTACTTTAAAAAGTCGAGGATTTTGCCTTGAAAAAGGTAAGTAATAAAATGGTTCTTTCGTATAGTTTTTTTTTACATGGATTTGTTAGGTTTACTTAAAAAATTTGGTTGTATTTACTTCATTTTGTGAAGTAAACTTTAAAAATAACAAGTGACATTAACTTGTTTTTTTTGTCAGTGATAGCCACTTAATCAAATCAAGTTAGTCTGACTTTATCAAGGAGCTGCTTACTTTGTAATATTAGGAAACTGATTGTCACTGATAAATAAAGTAAGCATAGTAAAGAGTGATTAATGTTCAGGATTATTTTCATTTTAACAAAATGACACTCTGAGTGTCTTGAGACAAGACCAGTGTTTGTGGTAACAAACAAAATTGTGCCATAAAAAAAACACTTTTAGGCCTCATAAAAAATCTTTGAAAAAAAGAAAAACAGAAAAGAAATATTCAGATTAAATCTTATATTTGGCTTTACTTAAGATTTCCCCAGGACTTATTACAGTTACCTACTCTCAATAAAGCTTCATCCAACTTGCAAAATAAATGAAACATTCCATCAAACTTCCGTATTACGCACATGCAAAATTATTTGGTTCATGACACAACTTGGTTTACTTAAAAACTTAAGTTGATATCACTTAAAGTAAGCTTAGCTTGTGAGTTTACAGTGCAGCTGCTTATAATAAAAAGCAATGCACTGTAAAATCTAAAGAGTTGATTTTACTTTTAAAAAATGTAGAAAACAAATTGCACTGAAAAAGTCAATATAACTATGAATCCTTATTTATGTCGACTTTATATCTAATTGTTAAGTTTGCATACAATTAAGTTAAATGTACTTGATTTTGTGAAGTTGTTTCAACTTTAAAATGCCCGGTTTGGTTAAATCAATCTTTCTAAGTTTAAGGAACTTCAGTAAGCCATGTTTACTGTGCTATATGGCTGCCTGTATTCAGCTGGTTGCAAACCAGTCAATGACAAAAGTTCAAGCAGCATGCACATCCTAAAGTTGTAAAGACTAGGTCAAAGTGAAAACAGATACCAAAAAATAAATAAAAACCCACACTAGAAAATGCTCCTTTGAACGTTTAAAAAATTAGCTCCACACGTGTGGAGCAGATCTCCTAAATTTGTCATTGGCAAAATCCTCTCTGTGGTGATCCAGTTAAGTCAGACTAACTTGGTTTATTGAAGTTGCTAGCACTTATAAAGAACAAGGTATTTTCACTTGGCATTTCTAAGTTGCAACAACTTCACAGAATTAAGTGAAACAGCTAAATTTAAAGTAAACTTAACACTTAGATATAAAGTAAACATAAATTAATATTTAGCTATAGTTATATTTACTTTAATTTTCAAGGCAATCAGTTTCCAGGCTTCCCCTTATTTTACATAAGATCAACTTGTCAGATTTTACAGTGTGGTTGCAAAGATGTGAGAGGGTAAAAACAACATTTCGGGGTGTTCTGCAACAAATGTGAGGCTCATCAAGTATGAGATGCCCTGAAGTGATATGAAAAGTGTTGAAAGATCTGCAATTCTTTTAAAAAATGATCACGTTTACATACTTGTCCAAAAAGCTGATTTTTTCTTTCTTTCACTGATTGGCTCGTGCTGATGAAACAGGGAAAAAAGTGTGCGTGCGTGCCTGCGGCTGTGATATCAATAGATGGCATGTGCGATTGCTTCTTACAAACTGGAGCCACTGGGAATAATGTTCAGAGAGCAAGTGAGGCGGGCAGGCAGCAAGTTGTGTGCGTGAGTGCGCGCGCATGTGTGTGCGTGCGCGGCTGTGCAGTTTATTGAAAGAGTTCCTCTCTCCCTCCCCCTCCTCCTCCTCCTCCTCCTCCCCCCCCGCCCTCCTCCTCCTCCCCTCCCTCCAGCCCAGGCAGCAGCAGCCTGGGTGGTCCCCCTCTCTCTCCACTTTGGTGAGCTGTTGCTTAGCAGCTAATAATAGGCGATGTTTGCAAAGTAATTTGCCTCTTCCTTGGCCAATGGGAGCCGGAGCACTTTTCCATCAAACCTCCCTTTTCAGGATTTGCCGAGAGGCGAACTTCTCCAAATGTTACCGCTACGGGATCGGAGTTAGACTTGACACGGACGGCTCAGACTACTACTACTACAACTACTACTACTCCTCTCTGAGACGTCGTTTCACAAACCATCGGGACGAATGAAGACTGAAGGATCTATACGGATTTCGGCGCATAATGTTGGGATGGAGTTTCGAGACTTGTTTGGCTCCAGGGAAGACTAGAAAGCGTTCCTCTAATTTGTCGCCGGCGGTGCTGGATGCGCTCCTCTTCTATGTTGGATTATTGTCGCTTTTTCTGAACTCGCACCAATTCTCTGTCGCTTCGCTCTGCGCCCCGATCACCCTCTTTGGACTATGGCCTCGGATCGCGGGGTCCCAGGGGCCGGCGTCTATGGAGATTTACCCCCGAGTTATACGCGCTCCCAGCCGCCTGCGAACCCAGACGTGCTCCGGAGACCCAGCTACTGCCACGCTGCTTTCGCACTTAAACAAATCTCAAAGGTGATACAACGCTCGCAGTATAGTGCGGATTTCATTCAGTCCGCAAATGTGAATGAAAAGTCTTAAGAGGTTTGATTTAGCCGTTATCTAATCGAGAGTTGAGGGCGCATGTGGGAATGTAGGCTGAGGCAGCAGCTCCCAAACTGGGGTCCGGGGACCACCAGGGCTCCCCGAGGGAGCCCACAGCGAAAGCAGGAGTAGTTCAGTTAAACTGTTTATCATTTAACGAAAAACGCATGGAAATTGCCATCAGGGGTTGATATAGATACGTTAGTAAATGTTTACTGCGGCCAAACTTGTAAGAAGTCTGAGTCTCGCATGACATTTTGGGAACCCCCCTGGAATAATAAAGAGATAACAGGAGTTTCATATTTGGCACCATGTTAACTTTGTAGTTTGTTTGAATGGACACTCATTCATTTTAGTTGTTAAAGCCATCAGGAGGGAGTTGAGTGAGGGTTTGTTCCCATATCCCAGCAGTGTTGTGCGTGTTTTTGGCTTTGTGCAGGCAGCGGAGAGCGCACTGGCCCGGGGTCTGTTTGGAAATGTGGTGGGTCCTGTAAAGGAATTCACTGATTGAGTTTGATCTGACAAAGCATCTTTGGACCGCCCGGATGCTTGGACGTGTTTCAGCACTGCTGAGAGAAACCACAACACCAGTGCAATGTCTTCTGCAGCAGTGACATTTGTAGCACAGGGGGCTGAATGGTTCGCCCTGAAGCAGAGTTTTTAACAGATATATGACAAACAAGAGGGAAAAATCTATATAATGTAGACTACCACAGCAGGGAAATAGATGTCAGTTGAAACTTTATTTTCAATCAACCCATTTTGTGCATTCAAAAGTGATCGAACAAGGCTTCCACTTACCCAAAAAGTTGCAACAACCTTTCTGTTAAACATCATATATTATTAACATCATACTGAATTCTCTCTTAGGATTCATATAAAGTGTATAACACAAAATGACACCTATTTGATAAACAGTAGGGCCTATTGTTTATATAGCTCTTAAACAGCAGCTATAATCTGATTTTTCACTATTAACCTCCATTAAATCCTGGATTTGTTCTGAATGGATGGAAATTGTGTTTTTTTTTAAGCTTTTTTATTGTTTCTCTGCACTCTGTACATTTAAACTACAATTTCCCCAGAAAGCTTAACATTTGTACAAATTGTTGCCACAACTGTGCAGATTAAATCATTTCAGATGTGGGGTGTCATGGAAGATCGCGTCCCACGTTTGGACTGACCTAAGGCGATAGACATGAGGTTTTAACAGGAAACTGACAGCACATACTCAGAGTAGAACAGCACTGGATTCAGATGTGTGGTTAGCTGGTTAGCTCCTTAACTTGTCAGACAAATCTTCACCTTAAATTCCACACACAGACACTTACCTGAGTACACAGATGCATGTGTTATCCAGGATCTAAGTTGTCAGAGATGCAGATGGAAACACAAGCTGTGATTCCTGCCTTTGTGGACAGTTTTGCAATGATTCATTATTTATGTGTGGTAACATAGTGATAATAATGCTGTCCTTTTCTCGCCCTCCCTCCCTCCTGCTTTGAATCCAGGGGAAGGCGGTAGGTCAGAAAGCTCCTCTGTGGATCCGGGCGAGGTTCCAGGCCCTCCTGTTCTCTCTGGGCTGCCACATCCAGAGGCACTGTGGGAAGGTCCTCTTTATTGGACTCTTAGTGTTCGGGGCTCTGTCTGTGGGACTCCGAGTCGCAGCCATCGAAACGGACATCGAACAGCTATGGGTGGAAGGTGAGTTTAAGATGTTTGTGTTGGTCTTTTGTGTGGCAGACTGTGGCGTTTCTCACATGAAATGCAGCATCACTAATCTTTCGGGTAATTTTGTGAGGTCAGTTTTAGGTTCCTGGCTGGAGTTTTTGTGCAGAATAATTAGCTGGAGTTTGTAGATTTTGATGAGCTTGATTTCTTCCGCTTATGGGAGCGTAAATGACAATAGTGGCTTGTGGGAAGATGCAGAATGGCCCTGATAGTTAGTGTCATCTGTGTGCCATGGGAGGGCACTAGGTGTTCAGCTGATATACCGACTGGCTCTGATGACCAGACTGAAGCAAAGCAGCAAGGAGTAAGATTTGTGGGAGCTGGTTTCAAGTTGTTTTTATGCTTGTTTAGATGTGAATTAGAATGATCATCACTTCACAAATAGCTTGTAGACAGAACACTAACACAACTCAACTCAACTTCACCCTTATTATCCTGATGGGAATATGATGTGCAGCAGGCATCAAAACATAAAAAAATACATAAAGGACAACATCAGAAATAAACACAGAAATTCACTATCTTAAGTAAAACAATGACACTCCTATCACACTGAAGCAGAAACTAAAACAGTTTTAAAAATAGTACCATAAATAAATGCATCATCAAGTCAAGCAAAGGGCTGCGCAGTGGCAATAGATACAATTCATAGTAATAAATAATCAAGGTATACATTAACCTCCTTTTGTGTAGTAGTTTATGTCTGTGTTTCCTGTGTGTTGTGGATGTTGTATTCCACAGGCTCAGTGTTCGCTCATGTCTGTTCATGTCTTAATAAGTCCCAGTTTACCTGAGAAACCCAAACACTGACATGACCGCTTTACAATAGTCTCTCTTCCTCTTAACTATCTGTCGCTTGTCCTTTAAGCATGACTGTGTTTGAGATTCTGCGCCGACTCACAAACCTCCGCATTTGCTTTCTTTTTCCGCTCCTTCTGTGCATCTTACATTTAAGTTATCTGTACATTTTCAGCGGTAGAGGCAGCTTTATTTGGTTTTTCACACTGGCCAAATTCCTTTTAAACCCCCAGGCTTTCAGTGCCGGGGCTGATCCCCGCAGCAGATGGACTGTGTGAATGGTTAGCCATCTTTGAGGGCTCTGACCCCTCCCCCCCTCGGCTCCCTGTGTGGTCCCTAACTATTCTTGGATTCCATTCAACAAGAGGCAAGCAGGCAGGCAGGCAAGCAGGCACCACCTCCCTTAAACCCCCCTCCCTCCCTCCCTCCCTCCTTCCCTCCCTCCTCTTCTCCTCCTCACAAGAAGAAAAAATATAAGTGAATGCAGCTGAAGTTTACCCACCTGTTTTGCACACTCTAAAAGCGCTACAGCAGTTGGTGAATATAAACAGACTCTATGGGGTTTTTTAAGCCCACCATGTCACCGGAGGACGGGGACAGGCGGCTCCCACAGGAGCTGTGTGTGGAGGTGTTGCAAAAAATCACACGCTGCTGGTGTTAGGAGAAGTGTTTGGAGGCTGTGCGCTTCACTTGCACAGGAATTTAAATATGCTGTCGTATTAGGCATAATTTAATAAAAAAAACAAACCTGTAATTATTAGCTTACGAAACCCTGAATTTGCAACAAAAAAAGCAGGCGACAAGACTTTGAATTTCCACAGTTTCCTTTTTCTTTGGTTTCATTCTGGTTAGTGTAAAAGCTTCGGGATTACCTCTTGAGCTAATTGGCAGATCCATCTCTTAAAGGAGATGTTTAGATGTTTGTGTGCCAGTTGTTTTGCTGTGGGATTGAGAGAGTTGAACGGGGGGGGGGGTTGAAAAGGAATGCTGTGCCTTTAAGAGGCCGTGGCCATGTTTCTAAAGTTTCTGCCTGCCTTGTTTCCACCAATAGCCCATTGACAAAGCTGCTAGGGCCTCAATGGAGAGTAAAGTGGTTCGGTAACAAGGAGAGGTTAGTTCTCTCTCTCTCTCTCTCTCTTCTCTCTCTCGCGGGCACATGCACACAAACACAGAAAAACACACACATGCACCATTGCACATAAGCCAGAAGAGGCAGGGATGATATTCTCTCTAATAAGACACATTAACAGACCTATAATATTTTTCTAAATTGAGTTTTATTCGACTGTCTTTGTGTATGTTTTTTCGAAGAAATGTAATGCAATAATCTTCTAAAGCAGCTCTTCGAGATTGCACCGTAAACAAACCTTCCCCACTCCTCATTTGTTCAGAATAACTAGCTGTGAACTGACACCGTATGTGTTAACGCTGCCAACATGGTGTGTGTGTGTGAATGTGTTAGGGGCATATGCTTCCCATCATATATTCATACTCACTGCAGCCCCCACACGTCCCACACATAAACAAACACATCCACTTGTCATCTTTGCCACCTTCAGTGTGTGCAGGCTCCTTAGCCGTCTGTCTGCCCGCCTGAATTTCCTGACTGCGTGCCCGTCTGTCTGCCTGTGCTTTGTGTATGTCTGTTTATATTTCTACCTGTCTGTCTGCCTGCTCTGTTAAGTCAGGCCACCAGGGTTTTTTTAATTGCTTCCTCCCCTCCTACAGCACCAAAACACTGTGAAGCAGAGCACAGCAGTGGAGTCTGTCTATAGAGAGGAAATAGAGACAGACAAATTGGTAAAAGTTATTGTCTATATGCAAACCCGCAAAACATACTTCCCCTTTATTCATATCATTTCTGGTTGTCTTAAGGATTCTTGCATATTTGTAAAGGAGGAGAGTAAAAAGGTTAATTAACTGAATGCCTTCAGTGCTCACACCTGTGTAGGTGAGAATAGAAACCACAGTATCAGGGTGTTTAGTCTGACAAGGGGATTAAGGACTTTTTCTGGCTTAATGCTCAGTCACACAGAGAATCTGCGACAGACATCACCCATCAAATACCTTCAATTACTCACACAGGTCTTGTTTAGCAAGCTGTGTTTTAAATGTTACATCACAGAGTAGCTTTTGGAAAGTCTAGACTTGAGTGGTGACACCACATGTATGAAGACTATTAACATATATCAGTTGGAAGTGCCAGAATTACATTTTATTTGTATAACTCCACAATTTTCGTACATTTTCTGCAAATGACTCTTTGCATACCGTCAAAGTGCATTATGGTGTCCTACACAGTTAACAGCATGCTCACCTTTGAGAGTGTGAAAGTTGGTGTGAGCTGACTCAGTCTGTATTGTCCACAAGCAGAAAGAGAGAGATCGTAAAAAGAAGAGGTGCAGGAAGAAGAGAAGGATGAGAGCAGACATTGGGGGGTTGGGGCAGGAACAGGGCGGAAGGTTTATGGCTAGCTGACACTTTTTTTGCCTGTGTTTTTGCCTGTCTCACTTGAACAAACATCAAGCGTGAGAGTGTCTCATGCTCGTCTTTCTTCCACCATAAAGGACTGTGACGGGGTGATTCTGTAAGAGAGAACCTTGAAATTTTGACTAAAATCTGATTTTTGTGTTTGTATTTTAAGTCTTGTATCAATTGTTAAGACTTTCCGGCTCAGATGTTTCTTGTTTTACAAAGGCGTATTTGAAAAGCTTGTTTGGGAAAAGACAGGAAAGAAACGGCCTCCATGTAAAAGTGCTGGTGTTTACTCTTACATTAACTAAACTCATCCTTCTTGGCAGAGTTTAGGTGAGGCATGACAGACATGTACACAGACTCAAGCTGTCCAAATATGAGTGCAGTGAGACAGGGCCTATCCGGATAGCAGGCGCACCACATGTCCCATAAAGAGGCCATGTAGAAAGAGGATAGGAAAGGGGGAGGTAGAGTCCATACCACATAGCATGAATGCACAGGGACTGAAGTGCTAGCTTTAGCCAGCTAGCAATGAAATCAGACCAAGAAACAGATTGATGAAAAGAGAGCCTGAGAGATGAGAGAAAAGACGTCTTGAGGTTGCGCAAATGAGCGAACGCACACGTGGGTATTTCGGTGTTTGGAGCAGTTTCTCTAAACAAACCTCAGAGCGGCACAGCAGGTAAATGCTATAATTCATCGGAGCGCACACAGCGCCCCAGTTCAGACAGAGAAAGGGAGCTCTATGAGGCATTATTGGAGGTGAATAGTGCGCGGTGGTGCCCCAGCTAGATAAATAAACTCCCAGCGCTCAGGGCCCAGGACCTCACTGGTAGAGAGAACAAACAAGACCAGAGTCAACCTGGGTCACTTCTAAATGTTTATTTCACCCCCCTTCCCGCCATCCTTCAATCCAAGTCTCCCTCATTCCATCCCCTTTTTCAGCATCCCCCCCCAAAAACATACACTCCTCAACAGTCAGACCTAGACCACCCCCCAACAAATAAACACACACTGAGTAGCTATAGATGCATATGACACACACATGGCCTCCGTGATACAGGAAACACACTCTCTGCTCTCTACATGTATTTTTTTAAGCAGCCATTTCGAATTTTTCGTCATTTGGCTACATTTACAGTGATAACGCAAAACTTAATACTGTTATCTTAGTGCAAAGCTTTTTATAAAAAGGCCTCTGGACTGTCAGTCTTTGCAACACTGAATGCAACATGCTATAAAGGCTGCAATGCAACTGAAAACAGGATAATGAAAACTCAATCAATATAGCGTGGCACCCTTTCTCTCCCTGCTGAAGGGCAACCTTTGTCTTTGGTCTGCGCGAAATAAAGCGGCACCAGTCACCTTAGAGTTTGCACCATTTGCCTCTGTCTTTACACCATGAAAGTATAAAAAGTAAAGGGAGAGGGAGATGCAGAGAGACTGAACATTTTCTTGGTACTTGGGAGGGAAAAAAGAAATGGTTCTTGGGCTCA
The DNA here is from genome assembly GCF_008729295.1 of Plectropomus leopardus. Classification (NCBI taxonomy): domain Eukaryota; kingdom Metazoa; phylum Chordata; class Actinopteri; order Perciformes; family Serranidae; genus Plectropomus; species Plectropomus leopardus. The sequence continues at coordinate 14,595,654 of NC_056474.1, forward strand.
ATAAATTCATTTCTCTTCTGAATGAGACCAGCAACGTGGAAAAATTTTGCCTTTCAGGCGGGGATGAATGTATGTTTCAACCACACATTAAGCAGTATTAGCGGTCAGTGGAGTGTCTAATGTGACTATTTTTCACAGTGGCCAACTCTGCCCATGATTAGCATAATTAGCAGAGGCAAGCCTATACATATGGAAATAGAAAGTGCCTAAATGCCAACCCTGGTGGAAATTTATGTGTGGTGGCTAACACCACTGGCACATCTGAATAGAATGTAAGTGAAGCTGATTTTTCATGTTGTTGTCGCTGTTTTATACTGTTTTTAAGGTGTGATCTCAGGGTGATTGTTTTTTGTTTTATTTATCAGGATGGTGGCAGCTAAACACATTGAAACTGATCAATTTTGTTTTCACACACGAATTAGGATTTTCTCATAAAATAACAAAACTGTCTTGGACGATTAATGAACAGATACAGCGTGCGTGTGAGGACAAAAACACACTCACACACACACACACACACACACACACACACACACACACACACACTGTATTTCTATAGGTAAGATACCAAAGTGCCAGCTTCTCTTTCTTGCCCCCAGCTTCACCCTCCCACAGCCAACTCTGGCATTGTTTTACAGGCTGGGAAAGTTTTGGTCCATTTGCTTTTGTTGTGAAGAAAACGTTCCCTCTTTATTTTATTCCGCTGTTTGTTGGGAAACATCTGAAAGAAATTGAAGGGTTGAATGACAAAAGGGGTCTGCATTCAGTCTGGAGCTGCTGCACTGAAGGATTGTATGGAGGAACGGCCCATCTGCTGGGGGCAGCCCGCCTTAGGCGGTGCCCTGGCTAGGGAATGCCATAGGGCAGGGCCGGGCTGAGGACCCAAAGTGGGGCACAGACCTGATTCTGGTGGGTCTACGTGTGACAAAAGGGCCAAGAGGGTTTTTTTGTGTACTGCCAGGCCAAGAGAATGAATTTCTCATTTGGCTCGTTTGCTGAAAATCAAAAGAAATAAAAGAGCTCTTTTAGAGGCCAAAAAAAAAACACCCGACTGAGAGAAAATGTAAATAATGGATAGAAGATGGCAGCCAGGGAATAGCTTTCTGTCTTTTTTTTACATATGTTAGCATACTTAGCTTTTTCCTCCTGATAAATACAGAAAAATCACTTAACATAGCTCTCACGTTATCTGCTGTATATTTATATAAACACAGTCTTCCTTATGAGTTGCCTTGTCTGACAAATGTGCATTTAGAGGGAAAAACTGATGCCACTCACCTGCAGCAACAGTATCCGTGTGCCGCCATGACCGGATGTAATCCTTGATTGAAGACTGGCGTAAAAAGAGAGCGACACATAGAGCCCGCCGTTTCAGGCAAAACAACGCACGATTAGAAATAAAATCTCTCTCATTTTCAATTGATCAATTTTCCATTTCTCTATTCAACATTTCACAAATAAAGAAAAGAGAAAAAAACAACGTCAAAATCTCAATTCTACATTGAGCTGACAAAAGAAAAATACACTTTTGGAAAACTTTATTAGATTTTCCAATTTTCTAATGATCATTTTTGATATGGAAAATTAAACTGATAAGTATGACATGGACCATGCTGTTCCCCCCCCTTAAATCTATCTTTAATTGAGTTTCTGTGTAGAAGTTCATTACTCCTCATGCTGCCACACTGTGTAAATCAGGAAACTTCAAATGCATTACGTAGCAGGTAAAAGCATACATGTCGCTTTCAGCCCTCTTCGTCTTGGGTCTTCCTCCATAGCAGCGTGGGGCCTTTCAGAGGCCCCCTAATCCAGCTAATCTACCACACTGAACTTTGAAGGTGGCCCGGTCTGACCTAGCATGGCCTGGAACTGGGACTAGGCCTGTAAGCCACAACGACAGAATAGAATAGAATAAATTTGAAGCACAGCACTTTAAAGATGGCCTCGCCTCCGTCCGAGAAGCCAGATGTGAGAAGCCACACATATTTCGCAGAGTTAGGGGGTTCTGGGTGTTCTGCTTTCTGGGATGGAGGGTCAAGTGGAGATGGGGTCCAGTGTACAGGCGCATTCATAAGAACGTTATTTTCGTACACAGACAGCCATGAAACCATGTTAGAGCTTGTTGTGACATTTTTCATTTGCTTTTTTTTTTTTTTACTTCCCCAGTGTCGTAATTGTTGTGAAAGTGCTTTTAGTGGTGAAGCTCATAAATGAATTCACATGTTGCACCCAGCAAAGTCGAGTTGTTTTGCTTAAATTTGTCAGATGGTGGTCGAGTTTCTCAAAAACATCCAATGAAAGACCAGCGGACGTGATTTAATTTAGAGTTGTTACTATCATTTTGTGATTCTTCTTTTTTCTTGATCGTGTTGCCAAACACAGACCAATATTTCATGTTACAAAATTGCTCATGCAGTAAAATTACCAGCCGCTGGGGTGTTGAAACCCCCGGGTTTCCACACTCAAAGGCGCTTTCTTCCCAGGGTGGGAAAATTTCCGGGAACTGTCTCTTTAAGGCTGTGTGGAGCGCAGGCAGAGTGCAGGGAGAGGGTAGAGGGGGGGATTGAAAAAAAGAGTGAGAAAGAGAAAGAAGGAGGAAAAGGAGAAGAGAAACCAGGAAAGACAGATAAGAAAAGAAAGGTTCCTTCTGGAGCGAGCGGTGAGCTGAGCACAGCTGAACTGAGCAGAGGAGTCGCGGAGCTCAGAGTTGGGTGGTTGGGGCCGGACCAGGGGTTGAGGAGAGAAGGCGAGAAAGAGAGAGCGAGAAGAGAGAGCACTGGCTGCCTGGGTGGTCCAGATGGGAGGAACGAGACACAAATAGCTATAATTTACTTCAGGAGGCCTGTAATTACAGAGCCAGAGTCTCTCCGAGCCACCCAGTTCCTGTTGGGATCAAAACCCCACACTGCAGAGGTTAACATACGAAATGTCAAAAAAGGTTTAACAGATGTCAAAGAGGTCCGCGGACGGAAAGGGTTTCATTTTGCAGTAGCCTTTTTTGATTGGAAATCTGCATGAAAATGGTTTGATCAAAGTCAAATAAAGAACAAGCACAAAAAAAATCTTAATTTTCTCAAGTACAAGAGTCTTGAGGAAATCATTGTTTTAATGTTGTGGCTCCCTTGGAATAAAAAGACTTTAAATTTTTGTAGCACCAGATGTGCAAAGAAAATCCAGCAACAACTTTTTTTTTTGAGCCAGACACTTTAAAAAAGGCACCCGTGACTGCAAAATAAACAAGATGACCTTATATTCCGAAGCCCCTGCGTAGGTAATTAAAGCCTTGAAAGCGAAGCCTAGAAATATTGGACTGCGTCTCCAAGGCCCGGAGTTCTAACCTGATCTCACACTTTCGCGGTGTAGGCTGAATAGTTTGTTTTTTCTTTTCTCCCCATCAATTATAGGAGCCTGCTCCAGGCTTGGGGGGAGGTGCGGAGAGAAAGAGGGAGACAGACAGAGAGAAAGACAGAGGCAGGAGCTTCAGAAAGTGTATGAGAGGGATAGATCAGAGTTGAGGGCAGCGTGGGGAAAGTGAGTAAAAGAGTGACGAGAGTTAGAATTAAGAAGGAGGTAGCCCTTGTTTCCAAACTTCCCCCAACTACCCCCCTCCCTCTCTCTCTCGCTCTCTCTCTCTCTCTCTCTCTGGGGTTGTCATGTAGTGGGACAGCGAGAGGGGCAGACGGGCCCTCTGTGATCCAGCGCGGCATGTTTCATGTCCACTTGGCACAGGCACAGATCCCCCCGGCTGGCAAACTCTTTTCAGGGCAACCTCCTGTAATTAGGGGGCTGGAGTCTACCGCACAGCACAACATAGCTCTCTCTCTCTCTCTTTCTCCCTCTGTTTTTTTCATCCTCTTTCTATCTCTTTTATGTTCATCACCACCTCTGACATCCATCTCTCTCTATCAATCCATTTCACATTATTTACCTCCTAGTATTGCCATGATGTCTTTCATTCGTCTTCTGTGCGCCGTATCAACACCTCTGCAGCCACTCGCTGTTTTCCAACTCTTCTCTCCTTCTCTAAAAAAACGTCTAAATCGATATCTGCTGCCCCGGGCAGAGTGGTAGAGGGTTTCGGGGCATCAGAAGGCTGGTTTTCCGAATGAACAGGACACATCTGTTTTGCAGAAGGAGCCAATGAGAAGCTGTATTACTCATTTCTTTTGGCCAGACGCTGGCTTGTGTGAAGTGCCTTCAAAACCAACACTGGCGAAGGCCAAGGGCGTTGGTCGATATATGTGTGTGTTCTTGTGGAAGTGTGTGTGTGCATATATATGCACGCAACACACGTCGTTATAGGATCCAAATGTGTGTGTGTGTGTGTGTCTTTGTATTACATTTAAGATATTTTGAGCATGTATGAATGATATACAGTATCTATCTACCTACCTATCTATCCATCTATAATTCAGTATTAATTTGTTCTTTATTCTTTGTTTTCTAGCTGGCAGTCGGGTGAGCACGGAGCTGCGATACACCAAGGAGAAGCAAGGAGAAGAGTCGGTTTTTACCTCACAGATGCTCATCCAGACCCCCAAAGAAGAGGGCGCCAATATTCTTACCCAGGAGGCTTTGCTCGTTCACATGGAAGCTGCCCTGTCCGCCAGCAAGGTCCAGGTGTCACTGTTTGGAAAGTAAGTGTACCTTTAATTAAACATGTAAATGTTTTTATGAAACTCCATTGTGTGTCAACAATAAGAGTTTTAAATCAACAAAATTGTTCTATATCTTGTAGGTCATGGGATCTTAACAAAATATGCTATAAATCAGGAGTTCCTATTATAGAAAATGTCATGATTGAAAGGGTAAGTTATTGATTTTTTTTACACATATATTTACATATTTTCCCTGATTTTTCTGAAGTTTAATCATGCTTCCTTTCTATTTCCTGATCCCAGATGATTGACAAGCTATTCCCCTGTATGATAATCACCCCATTGGACTGTTTTTGGGAAGGGGCCAAACTACAGGGAGGGTCCGCCTATTTACCGTAAGTCTCAGAATATTTGACCCAACTTACGTTTTCTTTTTTTGTTTTGCATATTAAAACATTTCATAGAAAGTCTTGGCTCTCCCTTTGCTGTCATTGCTTCCATCTGACTTGCGTTGCAGACTGGAGCTTTTTTGGAGGGGTTCGTAACTTTTAACACATGCTCGATGGAGACATACAGTTGGGCTTTCACTATTCTGTCAGTGGGTGCTGTGACTGACAGCAGCGGTCAGTAATAGAGTTCTTTTAGGGCCCAGAGAGGGACCAGAGGGGGGTGTCCTGACAGAGAAATTCAAAGAGAGAAAGTGAGGGAGAGATGCAGCGAGGGAGGGATGGAGAGCGAGAGAGAGAGAGAGAGAGAGAGAGAGAGAGAGAGAGAGAGGAGATGACTGCAGCAGCAACTGGGTGGTGGGTTGGTAGAACGGAGGGCGGGGAGGCGGCGGCGGCGGCGGTGGTGGTGGTGGCAGGGGAGCCCTTTGGGTCAGACAATGGTAAGCATTCTTTCAGTTTACGAGTGAGTGTCCATCAGTGCAGGGGCCCCGGAGGAGGGAGGGGGGCCGGCTTTGTCAGCTCACGGCTAACACTCGGCATTCTCATGGTAATGCCCCGGGCTCCCAGCTCCCAAGTTGTCCAACAAATAAAATGGGCAGTATTCAAGCCTCAAGTCCCTCGAGAAAGACAGAGAGAGGCTACAAGACGGTTAACAGTGGAGTCTGGGCGTATTTGGGCATTTGCAGATTTTTTTTCCCTTCTCCTTTTTTCAGGACGAAGTTCTCTTGAGAAATTGAGTCACTGAAAGAGAGCTCTTTTTTTGTCATCCAAAGTGATATTTCAATTGAGTCCTTGGTTTATAAAAGATAGTTTAGATCATAGCAGATGTTTCTTTGCAAACAAGTTATTTGTTTATATCTCTGTCTCGAGCTGACAAGCGGTATGTTGCATGACAAGCCAGCACGTACAGAAACAAACACAAGTTTCCCATCCTCAGCATCTCCCAGTTGGCTTGTGTGAAAGCAGAGCCACAGAGAGGGAGACGGGGGTCTTTGATGATTCACACGTCTTCCAAGGATTCCTGTAAATCGCACAAAGTGTTCGGCATCTGTTGTTATTTATCAATCGTTTTTTTTTCATGTGGAGCTGAAGGGAAGTCGTGGTGGTCACTGAGGCCTGTGTCGCCCTTAGCTTCACTTCAGCTCTGGTTTTAAATACTAAAAAAAAAAAAAGAGATAGAGAAAGAGAAAAGGGAAGAGGGAGAGAAGCAGCTTGGAAAAAGAGTGAGTGAGAGCGAGAGAGAAAAAACTTGGGAGAACAAAGAGCAGCAATCTATGAAAAAACAAAAGGGCCCAGGCCTGGTTCACTCAAGCAAAAACTAGCTGATAAAGGAGTGTGTCTTTGCAAGCAGCAGCAAAAGGGACCCTGGTATGTGGGAATAGGAGAGGAGCTCCCTTCATGAGCCATTGGAGGGAGATTGAGCCTAGAGTTGAGATACTTTGGGATTCTTTTATTTCCATTTCTGTCTGTCTGTCTCTTTGTGTGACTGCGGAAAAATGTCAATCTTGTCTGTCTCTGAATCACAAAATCTTGCCAATAATGTTGCATATTATGTATGTTTTTGCTTGTCTAATTTGAAGATCAGTAATACTAAAGTGAAACAGTTCATTTTCCAAAGGATGAATTCAGTAAAAACTGAAGGAAGCTTCAGGTTGAAGCAGGATATCTATCTGATTCAACGCTAACATATTGGTTCAGATGTCTAAAATACAGACATTAACCCCTTAAGCAAGTATGAGAAAGCTGTCCATTTTAACAGTTTCGAGCAGTGGTCCCCAACTGGTCCAGCCACGGTATCCAGATTTCTCATTAGTCATTAGTTCAAGGCCCACGAATTTCATAAATGACCACATATTAAATTTTATTTAACAAAATCGAACGCCAAAAAAATGAAACATATTGCAAGAATAAACACAAACAGCTCTTCAAAATTAAAGTTCTGTGCCAGAAATTCATTGTCACTTCAAAATAAAGTGTGTCTTTTACTGTTCACGAGTCACTTGCGGTTCATTCAGAATAAACCCGTGACCCACTTTTGGACTGCGACCCACCAGTAGGGAACCACTGGTTTAGAACAGATATATAGCACTAAGTATAGAGCAAATTATGAATTTATCTCATTAAGAAGGAGGATGGCGTTATAGGTGAGGCTTTAAATGAGGTCATTTGTCTGTGAACACCTCACAACAAACAATGTGAAAGTAATTTCCTCTGCTTCTCCTCTCACGCCTCACCTATTTCCCTCAGAAACCTCTCCTTTTCCCTCCCTCCTTATCAAGATGTTTGGGAGGCAGAGGTAATCATTATGACTCAGTGCAGGACATTGGGGAATGGAAGCAAGCAGGCAGCCACCATGCCTTTTCCCCGGGCATTGTGGCAGCGTGAAACAGGATAATAAACGCTATTTTATCCTGTATCTACAGCTAGCCTCCTGCGTAGCCTCAGCACAACCAGGGAGAGAGAATCTAACTGAAAGAATAATAGTTTTTTTTCCTGCTCACAGTAAAGATTAGCAGGAATGCAAAGCCGTGCAGCTTCTGAGGCACTAAGTGATAAAAGTTATTTTACACTTTCGTCTTCTTGGGTCGGTGCTCATCGTATGTGTGTGTTTGCTCTCCAGGGGTATGCCAGATATCCAGTGGATGAATTTAGATCCAGTCAAGCTGATGGAGGAGCTGAGTCAGTTCACTTCACTAGAGGGATTTAAGGAGATGTTGGACAAAGCCCAGGTGGGACACACAAATACAGATGGACACACTGTAAAATCTGAAAAGTTGAACTTAAAAGAACCTCTGAAACAGAAAAAGGAAAGTAAACATCACTATAAATCTTAATTTATGTGTACTTTATATCTATGTGTTAAGGTTACTTCAAATGTAGCTGTATTTAAATAATTTTGTGAAGTAGTTGCAACTTAAAAATAACAAGTTGAATTATTTTGTTCTTTCTGTTATCAACTTTAGTGAACAAAGTTAGTCTGACTTAGCTTGATCATTACAAAGAGGATTTTTCCAATGATGACGTTAATCTGTGAGCTCTGTTTTCTTAACATATTTAAGAAAATACAACTATGATTTAATAGTTCGTAACCAGCAGAATGCACAGTACACTGTCACTACAACATAGAAAGTTTGTAAAGTTTTACAACAACTTTACAAAATTAAGTAAATATATACATTTTTTTAAGTAAACTTAACAATTAGATAAAAGTTATATTTACTTATGTTTTTCAAGGCAATGTTTTTTTTTAAGTAGACCAACTTGTCAGATTTTACAGTACAGATTTACTGCAAAAACTCATCTAGTTGCATGCTTTTTTCTTCCATTTACTGAGTCTTTTGTAATGTTTGATTCCTTAGGTTGGACATGCCTACATGAACAGGCCATGTCTCGACCCCTCAGACCCCGACTGCCCTCTCAGTGCACCTAACAAGGAGCAAGGAGAGGTAAACTCACACACAAGTTCAGTCATCATGTACAACAAGACACTGTAGATGAAAGCAGCACTCAGAACTAGCACCTAACACATTTCTCTGTGTTTCTCCATCTGTTTCTCTGCTCCTCGTCCATTCAGAGCCCTGACATTGCTGGGCGTCTCCAGGGTGGTTGCCATGGTTTCAGCCGGAAGTTCATGCACTGGCAGGAGGAGCTGATCCTGGGAGGGCGGGTCAAGAGCAGCCAGGATGCTCTGCTGAGGTGTGTGTTTATTAAGACATGAAAACAAAGATCAGACACTGAAGTTCTGAGGAGATTTACAGTGTGTCATAAGTTTGCTTTAGTCTTATTGGAGGATGTGATAGTGAGGCGGGGTTGTGTGATCTCTGTCAGCCGAGCAGGCAACCCGTCAGCATGTGAGCCGCCGTGACTGTGGAATCTGTGTAACCCCTAATAACCCAACAGACACATGCTAGGAATGCCTGGTACCGAGAGGGATCGGTTTCCAGCTTGACCCCGGTCCAGGATAGGCCAATTAAAGATGATTGACGGCCACATAAAGGCCCCCCCACCCTTGCTGTTTAAGGAACCAAAGAACAAGATATAGAAGAAAGGAAAAACATTCAGATTCATGTTTTTCTGAAGCTGACCTGTCTTTTAAATAGACATTCTCCAGAGTTTTGTTTGTTCCTATTGACTTCAACTGGATTTAAAAGCACGGCCAATACAAACGGACTGACGGCGTTGAGTCAGAGCCCAGATCATGACCTACACAGGCCCAACAGAGCCTTGAATGAAAGAGGATTCCAGTCCCATCTGCAAGCGCCACACTTACTCTTGGATGTGATTTATGATCATTTCTTTCACATTTTGAGCAGCACCGCTGCTCGCTGCATCTGTGCCAAGAAAACCTGAGGACATCTGGGATCGCAGCCGAGAGACCGGCAGACAGGCAGACTAGATAACACCTGCTTTTAGCTGTTTATATTGGCAAACAGACAGGCAGGCAGGCAGGCAGGCGGACAAATCCTAGAAGAAAAGGCACCTGCCTTTAGCCAATCACAGAAAGGCCTGTTCCTGTGTAGGTACCAAGAGCATCTAAATAGTCTAACTGGGTGATTTTTAATGTGTTAGTCATGAGATGGATGATGCAGTTGAGGTTTCAACTCATCTCAAGACACAATAAAGCATGTTTTAAGAAGGAGCCAGGCATCTCTGACGTGTTTATATCTGTGTTTTTGCAGTGCGGAGGCTCTCCAAACCATGTTCCTGTTGATGAGCCCGAAGCAGCTGTATGAGCACTTTAAAGACGACTACGAGATCCACGACATTAACTGGAATGAAGAAAAGGCCACCGCCATCCTCGAGACTTGGCAGAGGAAGTTTGTGGAGGTACGCGATTATCACACATATCATGTATTCTCAGATGCTCAAATTAAAATAAAACACATGCAAACGTAAAGCTGGACAGAAGTTTAGATGTTAATTGTAGCCACTAAGAAGAAGTAAGAGGAGAATGAGAAAACTGAGGAGGCATTTCCTTGTCCCTTCGCAGTTTTGTTTTGCTTTGGTACACACACACACCCACACACACACACACATTGTGTGGGACTTATTCTGCAGTGTCTGAATTCCATCAGTCTTCGGCTCCCTTGTAAAGCATATCATGGGGCAGACCAGGGCAGTAGGTGTGTGTGTGTGTGTGTGTGTGTGTGTGTGTGTGTGTGTGGTAGGCCAACCATCTCTCTCTGTCAGAGCCCTAGTTATAGGAACAAGCTGTTGCTGTGATAGTTGACACCCACCACGCTGAGGATGGAGGTGGAGGAGGGTGAGGGACAAATGCGGAAAAGGAGTGATAACAAACCCAAACATAAATCGACGAAGACATGACAACTCTTCGTAAAACATTAAAAAAAAACAAGAACCGTTAAATTGGAGTTAATAATGACTAAACGCGGACAGGTAAACAGCTTTTGGGGAAACTTTGGTCCATTTGTGGTACAGAGCAGAGAGAGCAGCCTCCCAGGCCATGTGATCCCATCCCTCTCACCTTTGACCTCACAACCTCTGGCATCTGTGCTCATTACTCCTCAGTTGTCATACATACACGCACTCACACACATGCTAGCACATGTAAAAACACACACACTTTCACACACATGCACGTGTCAAAGGGACAGGGTAGTTTTTCTGTTAGAGGGCCAAGAAATATGGGGCAGTAGGAGAGGCTTGGGCTGGGCAGTGTGTTTTCATGTGGAAAAAACAAGTTTAGTATTGTAGTACATGTAGCTATAGCTATAGGTAACATGCTCAAGAATGTATAATTTGGTGTATTTTACTTATCCGGACTTGCTGATGAATAATTTATGTTTATCCTTCAGGTGGTCCACCAGAGCATCCCATCGAACTCCAGCCAGTCCATCCACGCTTTCTCCACCACCACCCTCAACGATATCATGAAATCCTTCTCTGATGTCAGCGTCATCAGGGTGGCTGGAGGATACCTGCTCATGGTGAGCATAATCACTGATTTTGAATCCATCGATTATGGTTTTGAAGTTCATCAAAGATGTTAAGCTTTACCATAAAATTACTAAATATGGACATCTCCTCTCTAGCTGGCCTACGCCTGTGTAACCATGCTAAGGTGGGACTGCGCCAAGTCCCAGGGGGCCGTGGGGCTGGCCGGGGTGCTGTTGGTGGCTCTGTCAGTGGCTGCAGGACTGGGTCTCTGCTCCCTGCTTGGCCTGTCCTTCAATGCCGCCACCACACAGGTACGACACAAAGGAAACTGTATACATGCACAGTGTTACATTAGTGTTTAAAGGGGGATCCCTCTGTGATTTAAAGTCCAGATTTTAAATTCTGACCTTTTGTCATCCCAGGTGCTTCCCTTCCTGGCGCTTGGGATCGGTGTGGATGACATGTTTCTGTTGGCTCATTCCTTCACAGAGGCTGGAAGTAACATCCCCTTTAAGGTACCTTTAAGACACTCTTATCCTTTTTTCACCTATCCTTTTCTAGCCTATCCTCTCTCTCTCTCTGTCATTTTCTCTTCTATCCTTTTCTCCCCTAGCATTTTCTCTCCTTTCTTTTTCTATCCTCTATCTTTCTCTCCTATCCTTGTTTCTCCTCACTGAACGCTGTCTGTTTTTGCTTTAAAGGAGCGGACAGGGGACTGTCTACGTCGCACCGGCACCAGCGTGGCTCTGACTTCCATCAACAACATGATTGCGTTCTTTATGGCCGCTCTTGTACCCATCCCTGCCTTGCGAGCTTTCTCTCTGCAGGTATGTTTTTTGCACGCACTCTCACACGCATGCACACAGACATAAACATGTGTGCACAATCGCACACCGAGAGGCCAGAGGCTCCTTTGAAAATGAAAGAGATAACTTAAGAGAGGTGACATTCATTCAGAGCGAGGAGAGCCTTTGTTCCCAGTTTTATTGCCGCTGCACCTACAGGGCCAACATTTTTTATGTGTTTCTGCGTGTGTGTGTATATGTGCATAAGTGTGTGTGTGTATAATGTGGAATAATCAGAGCTAAGAGAGTGATGAACAGAGAGAGAGAGAGAGACGGAAAGGGAGGGAGGAGTGGATCAGTATATCATTGGCCCGTCAAGGCGGTTTGCTCTGATCTGTGACTAACTGTGGGTGGTCTGAAACACACAAGCAAACACACAAATACGCACACGTAGACATACACACACACTGGAAACCACAGCCAGTTAGAATGTCAGCTTCAGGGGCTGGGGTAAGTGGGGAGGCAGCGGCGGCAGTGGTGGTGATTTTGCACAGACTCGCAACATATATATTCCCTCCCTGTTCCTTTTCTCCCAGTGTTTCTAGTAGTTCTTTCATTCTGGTGCTGTTTTCTTTCTTTTCTCTCTCCCCTTCTGGCTTGCTTAGCATTCCTGGCTGCTGATTTAGAGTAAGGCTTTTCTTTACTTTCTGGGATGTGGTCTAAGATACCAAAAACTAAAAAAGAAGGAGCCCTGACTCTCTCCAGCTGGGTTAGGGTGTCTGTAATTTCACATAACTACTTTGTCTTTTCTCACTTTGTTTTTCTCAATTTCTCTCCCCAGGCGGCCATTGTAGTTGTGTTCAACTTTGCCATGGTGCTGCTCATCTTCCCCGCCATCCTTAGCTTGGACCTCCACCGGCGCGAGGACAAGCGTTTGGATGTCCTCTGCTGCCTGTACAGCCCCTGCTCCGACCGCGTCATCCACCTCTCACCGCACGAGTTGTCAGATGCCGGAGAGCAGCCGCACACGCCTACAACAGCAACGGCGCACCAGTACACAGCGGGATCGACAATCACCACCAGCACCCAAATCACCACCACAGTGCAGGCGTTCACACAGTGTGATGCAGCCGGACAGCATATTGTCACAATCCTACCACCTACCTCACAGATCTCCACCAGCCCGCCGTCCATCATCGTCTGCCCCACGTCACAGCCTCAAGGTACATCAAGACGTTTTACTAAAAGTCCAGTGTGGAGGATTTAGGGGCATCTATTGGCAGGAATTATATATGCTGTTCTTAACCAGTGGTGGCATGTTATTAAGTTCATTCACGAAAGTACTGTACTTAAGTACTAATTTTAAGTACTTCAAGCCTACATCAGTCTGTTGTTTTCATGCCACTTTGTACTTTCACTTCACTACATTTCAGAGGAAGATATTGTACTTTTTCTTTCACTACATTTATCTGATAGCTTTAATTACTTTACAAATTAAATTTTTGCACAAATACACATAAATAATTAAAATATGATGTTAATACAAGAACAGCTGAAACAATTAGTCCATTAATGTATTAGGAAATTGAAAGAAAATTAATTAGCAACTTAAAAAAAAAATTAAGTCCTTTTTGAATTTATTTTAAATAATTTTGAGGGTTTTTTTTAATTTATTTTTTATTTTTCTTTATACTTTTACTTTTAATACTTTAAGAACATGTACTTGATTATACATACTTTTTCCAGCAAACCTTTTTAATGCAGGACTTTCACTTGTTTACAGAGTATTTTCATAGTGTGGTATAAGTGCTTTTACTTGAGTTAGGGATCTCAATACTTCATCCATCACTGTTCACGGGAAAAGTTTCAGTTCTGCAGCCTCACTGCTTGATGCCACTAAATCCTACATGCTGGACCTTTAAACCTCTGACAATCATTGTATTTTGTTCAAAACATTCTCTAAAGTCAGTAAAACACCAATTTTCTGCTTTTATTTCCCTCCCCCAGCCATCACACCTTCCCCCACCACCACCTCTGTGCCGGACCCATATGGCTCCCAGCTCTTCACCCCTACCTCCAGCTCCACACGGGACCTCCTCGCCCAGGTGGAGGATTCCAAATCGGGAAAAAAGTGCGTCCCGCTCCCTTTCCTGCACTGGAACCTGTCCAGCTTTGCTAGGGAGAAATACGCCCCTCTGCTCCTCAAGCCCAAAAGCAAAGCCATCGTGGTGGTTCTCTTCCTCGGCCTCCTGGGCCTCAGTCTGTACGGGACCACCATGGTGCACGACGGCCTCTACCTGACCGACATCGTTCCGCGCGACACCAAGGAGTACGATTTCATTGACGCCCAGTTCAAGTATTTCTCCTTCTACAACATGTACCTGGTGACCATGGATGGGTTTGATTACGCCCGATCACAGAGGCTTCTGATCCAGCTGCACAACGCCTTCAACTCTGTGAAATACGTGGTCAGAGACAGCGACAACAAACTGCCACGCATGTGGCTGCACTACTTCCAGGACTGGCTCAAAGGTAACAGTCCCGGCTGAGTAAAATTATTTTTTTTAGTGAGTCAGGTAATAAGTCTGTCCCCTTGGAAATTTTGATAATAAGGTCCAGTAGAGAGTGCAACAGGTTTTTTCAGGTGTGCTTTTTTTTTTTTTTTTTTTTTTTACGAAGGAGAGGAGTGAATGAGTGTGCACAGAGGTGAGAATGTGCAAAGGGTGAATGAAAGTTCAGTCATGCTGTTTTCCCCCATCCACCTGGGCTCAGGGGTGGTGCAGTAGACAGGTTGGGGTCATAGGTTATCTTTTCATGTGTGTGCGTGTGAGTGTGTGTGTGTGTGTTTCCTCAGGCTAGAACATGTCAGAGGCCCAGTCAGGAGGAAGTGATAACCAACAGGTCAATCAGAGCCAGCTGAACAAAAAAAAAAGGACAGAAAGGGAAACTTGATATTTCACATTTTAACTATAGACAGTCGTGCAGGAAAGTTCCTATAATTTTATGATAATAGAAGTCATAATATTTAAAAATGACAACCACAATAAGATTTTCTTTTCTGTGTGTGTGTATTTTACCTCACACGCAGGTCTTCAGGCAGCTTTTGATGCTGACTGGCAGGCAGGCAGGATTACCTCTGACAGCTATCGTAACGGCACAGAGGACGGAGCGCTGGCGTACAAGCTCCTCATCCAGACCGGCTCCAAGAAAGAGCCTTTTAACTACAGCCAGGTATGTCCATAAGCTGCACTTCAAAACAGAATCCACATGTCGTTCCTGCGCTGTGTGTGGCACCGTAGACAACTCTGTTATCATCTGTCTTTTTTTTTTCACCATTTATTCTGACAAAAACTCATTTCTCCCTAGCTGACTTCCCGCCGGCTGGTGGATGCAGAGGGTTTGATCCCGGCGGAGGTGTTTTACATTTACCTGACAGTCTGGGTCAGTAATGATCCTCTGGGCTACGCTGCATCCCAGGCCAACTTCTACCCCCATCCCAGAGAGTGGATTCACGACAAGTATGACACCACGGGGGAGAATCTGCGCAGTAAGTTATCTGAAACCTCCTACAGACTGTGCGATTTTAGCAATCATGTAAGTTAAGTGCAAGTTACACTGAGCGACACAGATCTTATAAACTCAGGTTCAACATCAAGTTTGATGTTTGAAGACTGTACGATGATAATGTCAACTGAATCGAAGGCTAGGGTGTATGTTCATCAGTGCATTTAGCAGTGCTGATTGGTGCGTCATCTTATGCTACATACACGTGGTGTTCTTCGATGGTGTGTCATTACAAAGTTAGACTGCCAACTACTGGCCTGGCATGCATACTACAGCGTTTCCAGTTGTTTGTGCCAATCCGGGTACATTAGGATCATTCTCACAATTTTATCATATGAATGCTAATTTTTTTTCCCTTTATGACTATATCGCCACATTTCTTTCTCATTGGTCATCTTTTGTCTTGGACAGCCCAAGATCACACGGTGTACACCGGGCTTTATTTACATTAGGTTTCCCAGAGTGAATACACCTGAAATAATCTTTTATCACAATCTCTTCCTCTCTTACAGTCCCAGCTGCAGAGCCCCTGGAGTTTGCCCAGTTCCCCTTCTACCTGAATGGCCTCCGCCAGGCTGGCGATTTTGTGGAGGCCATCGAGAGTGTGCGAGCCATCTGCGATGAGTTCATTCGCAAGGGCGTGTTGAACTACCCGAACGGATACCCCTTTCTGTTCTGGGAGCAGTACATTGGCCTCAGACACTGGTTCCTACTGGCGATCAGCGTGGTGCTGGCCTGCACCTTCCTGGTCTGTGCGATTCTCCTGCTCAACCCCTGGACTGCCGGCATCATTGTAAGCGAGCAACCCCTTCATCACATCTCTTCCTCATCCTTCCACATTCCTGCATTTTCCACCTCATGCTACCTCAACAACATCATTAGCCCCTTCCTCCTCTCACTTTCTTCTCACCCTTCTCAGCACAGCTCAATAACGCTGTCTAGGGGGCCCCTTTTTCTGCAGAGGGCCAGTACGCACACACAAACACACACACACACTCACGCACACACGGGGACCTTTGTCATTCTAATGTAGGCTGGGCTGGCCTTAGAAAAGGAAATGCAAAGGAGCAAGAAAGGCTTTGCCCTCCTGAAGCCTCTACCTCCAACTCCCTCACTGCTTTTGTCAGAGGGAGAGGGAGAGACTTGGGGACAGGACAGATCTGCCCAGTTGCGACCTTGGCCTGCTCAACCCATCCATCAGGGATGTGTGTGTGTGTGTGTGTGTGTGAGAGAGAGAGAGAGAGAGAGAGAGAGCGAGAGAGAAAGAGACAGTCTGAGTGTTCAGCGGTTGGAAAACATTTCACACACAAGCTGGTGGGACCGGTGGACCTTAAGGGCCCCCCAAATTCACACAAATCCACATATCCCCAACTGTTGGGGGGGGCGAAGTGTAGCAGAACAACAGTGCCAGTTTCAGTTGGAATGTGTTTTAATTTAAGAAGCGGTCCCTTGAGACAGCGACAGTGTTACAGCTACATGCATGTACGGTTTCCAAGCATCAGCCTGCCTGTGAAGGTTTTGCCCTGCCTGTATGTGGTCGAGCAGTAAAACAGCTTTTATCATTTCCAATTTAACCGTGCCCCAGCTCAGAGCCCCCGCTGGGATCAAAAGCTGCCGCTGGCCGGGGGAACGCTTTCTCCTCCTTTTTTTCTAAGACTTCTTGTTGTTGTTTGCATTGCGGTTTACAGTAACATCACACGTTTACTATTAAAGTCATGAGTAAAACAAAACACTGCGTCACACTGCAAGATCACACATTAAAATATCGGAAACAATAAAATGAGCAAACAGGCGATCTAGTGAAAAGCAATGCAATTTGTTTTCCACAAACACAGACAGATGTATAGTGGTGACGGAGTGCCAACATGCTGTTGTCTCAAGTGCTGTCAATCATTTCAACCACCTCTGAGACAGAAGAAGAGAAAGAGAAGGAAGGAGGGAGGGAGGAGGGGAAGGTATTAGCCTGGGGTGGGTAATTTGATGCCATGCAGTTGAGACCCTGAGCACAGGGTCAAAGATTGTGTGGGGTGAAAAGGCTCAACTCAGTCACTAAGAAAAGTCATACTCACTTTTATCGCTTACATGCTTTTATTTTTGTTTTATCACCTTGTGTTACAAAACTGTAACACTTTATTTTCGCGTCTGCTTCTCAGGTGTTTATCTTGGCCATGATGACCGTGGAGTTGTTTGGCATCATGGGTCTGATCGGCATCAAGCTGAGCGCCATCCCTGTGGTCATTCTGATCGCCTCTGTGGGCATCGGAGTGGAGTTCACCGTTCACATCGCACTGGTGAGTCAAGACTCAGCACAAAGCAAGAGCACACACATGGATTAACTGTTAGAGCTCCGACAGTTAAACACCTACTTTACTGGAAACCTAATGCCATGGTCCAAATGTTAAATACAGACTGACATATGACCACATGCTTTGCCACCTCAGGAAAGAATGTGATTCAACCAGTAATACAGTTTTTTATTATTGAATAAAAGCGAGGGCGTAGATTTCATTTCAGCATATGACACCAATTTTGTTAAATGTTGAAATTTGGGTTTGGACGTATAATGCCAGTTTCAGCTTAACATAGAATAGGTATGGCAGGTGACGTTGATATTGTGTTAGTTTTAAGTTGTGACCTAACCAAAATACAACCTCTTTCAAATGTCTCATGCCAACAAAATCTTGATGTAGAATATCAACATTTAGTGGTAATATCCGAAAGACTTCATATAATGTTAACACCCACACAATTTGAAATTTGACGTTGTTACACATTTAAAAAAATGTTGCCCCAATTTTAATTCCAACTAAAATTTAACATCTGTCTGACGCAAGAATTCAATGTCTTTCTGACATGATTTTGATGTCCAGTTCCAGTTGTTGGGTTTAGGGGGTCCTCCGCCAGAAAAGTATTTGTCTCACTACAAGTATTTGTAATTGACATACTGTAAAAACATGAAGCTTCATTGCACACCTTTGAGTTGTTTTAAATTCTGTGCACAGCTCAGACTCCTGTGGCTTAATGCCTAAAATGGAAAGTGAAAAAGGTAAAGTAAGTGTGATTAAAGATTTACAAGGAAATGTTTGGCTTCCTGGTTCATGCTGGCAGCTCTCTAGCATAGTGTACTGTCTTGTAGTGTAGTGTAGTGATCCCCAACAAAACCAAATGCAGGAATGCCAAGCCTTGCCGCAAACACAAGTTCTGTGTGATCGGCAAGATTTCCAACTCATTTCTCCCCCTCTCTGCGCCACAGGGCTTCCTGACAGCGATTGGCAACAGAAACAAGCGCTCGGCAGTGGCTCTGGAGCACATGTTCGCCCCAGTGGTGGACGGCGCGATCTCCACGCTGCTGGGCGTTCTCATGCTGGCAGGGTCAGAGTTTGACTTCATCATGAGGTGAGACGCTGTGGGTTTCTGCGTTTGTGTGTATGTGTGCTTGAAGATGTATGTGCTGACTTTGTACTTATATGTAAAAGAGTGATTGTAGTCATTCATATACTGATGGTGCTGTACCCTCCACAGCCCATTTGTTCCCTTCAGGAGTGTTTTGGTTTTGCACCATTGGTGTGTATGTGTGGAGCCAGTTGTCTTGGGGACGGGAGGAAGCTTTGTGGGGGGTCAGGAGTGCATGCAGGTGGAAATGTTATACCCCTATTTATGCACACACACACACACACACACACACACGGTGAATGGTGAACAAATATGCACCTGGTTCTGTCACTCCGGGCACAAACACACACACACGCACACACACACACCCATCCTCCCAACCTCAGTGCACAACAAATGGGGAAAACATCAAGGGTGTGTAGCAGCTGCTCGTAAACATGGAAGTGTTCTGCTACCCGCTGGGTGATGTCTCTCTCTCGCTCTCTTGCTCTCTCGCTCTCTCTCTCGCATACATGCACGCACGCACACACACACACACACACACACACACACGTAGAAGAGAGAATCTGTAAAAATTCCTATCATCCGTTTGGCATTCTTCCCCTCAACGTTTGGTGCCGTAATAAAAAGTCAAGCTAAATTTGAACTGGTCAGCCAGTCAGATGGTCTGAAGCCCACCAACAGACATCACTCCCCACTGTGTATGTGTGTGTGTGTGTGCGCGTATAAAGTGTGTGTATTTGTGTGTGTTTTCTACCACTGTTTCATGGTCAGAGTGGAAAAAAAGGCGAATAGCTCGATGTTTTTCAGCCGAATGTGGTCTAGGCCCAAACCCGAAACCACAACCTTGAGCTCACAGACTGCAACAGGCCTCCATGACATAAAAAGCACAGTTTTTCTGCAGAAACTGAGACAGAAGCAGCAAGGAGAGGAGGAGAAGTACTCTGAGGGTGGCTTCCTCGCTAGGATATGAGGTCCGGGTGGGTGAACAAATCCTCCGCAGTGTTGGATTTGAAAGATAAAGAGGTGTAAATATGTGAAAATGGGGAAAAATTGAGAGTAAATAGGAAGGAGGACTGGGAAGAAAAGAGCATTTTCAGTATTTTGTTTTTTCTCATTTTCCCCCATGGTTCTGCAAGAGATCATTTTCAGAGGACAGGGCGAGAAAGAGAGACAGAAAGGTCTAGTATCTCTGTTGGAGGTCTTGTTTAGCTGTAGCTGTAGCTGTGGTCGGGTGAATGGGGCAAGCCAGAGCTGGCTAGCTGGGGAGTAGCATAAATATACTGCTGTAAACATCTCCTGGCGTTGTAATGCACTGAATAAACAGCACGCCTAATTCAGCTCTGCTCAGAGTCCTCTCTCTCATGCACACAAATGCAGGGCACATATGAGCGCACACACAGACACACACAAGGAAAAAATGCACATATGTACAGACATGTAAACACTTACGCTGTCTTTCTCACACACACATACACACATGGCTCCCCAGGCCCTGACAACGAATGGAAAAGATTACAGTTTATATAAACAACAGAATTCCTAACAGCGAGACACTGTTGGAGGTCCCACCAACGTCTCACTCTCTTTCTTTCTGTCTCACTCTTCTCTTGTTGTTGTTTTTTTTTCACTGTTAAAAAAGTTTTTGTGGAGTTGAAAAGTGGAGGCCAGTGCAACGCCGTAAAAAAACACTGTATTCGTGATTGCAGCGCCTGCATGCGAACGTGCTTTAACTCAATAAAGTGTGCAGATTAAATATCTGCGTGTGGTTGAAAGGCAGTCATGGTTTGAGCAGACAGCAAGAAATTGAAAATATCTCCCTGAAGTGTTTTGTCAAAAGTGGTTAGGAAGACATGCTTCTGATAAAGGAAGAAAACAAGGCACGGGATGAAGAAGAAAATCCGCCAGAGAGAGTGGAGGGGGGTCTGAAATAAGGCTTGTGGAATAACACCCAACATTCAAACTTTTTCCTGAACAGTGACCTTTGTCACGTGAAGTAGTAGTAATAATAATTGTAGTCCACTCAGAGAGGAAAAGCATGCCTCGAGAACACCACGCAGCTATTATCCCTGTCCTTGTTGGGTTTTTTTCCCACTTCATTCCAACAATCATTTTTTTCCCTTTTACCTCTTTAAGTCTGGCTGGTGGTTAGCATCTCACTGTCTCTCTCTTTCTGCTTTCTGTTACTGTTTAAGTGGAGTCCTCTCTAATTTTCTTGGGGAGCTCTTTCTTGTGGCCTGCCTCCACCCCTGGCCTCCTCAGAGCTCCACTGAGATGCACGCACATACACACACATGCACACACACACACGCAGTGTGAGTTGAAAACAGAGAGAGAGAAAGTCTTGTAGCAGCAGCAGTGGAGGCATCAAAGCATGTTTTAGTTGGACTGAAGGGGGAATCAGATTTGCCCTCCCTGCCTTTGATACACAAACACTGGGCTTTCCCTGACTTCTTCCCCTGAGCTACTTCCCTTCCTCAAGTGCCAACTATGTGTGTGTTTGGAGTTGTGTGCATGTATGTGTGTTTGTCACATGAGAAAAAAAATTGCATGAATTTAAGATGCATGTCAAATGTTGAAAGTTGTCAACTTTGGGTAAAAGTGTCAAGAGTTTGGCTGTCGCTCAAAATCTCTGAACTTTAGCCAAACCCCTAAAAAAGTTAAGATGCAAAAGAAAATAAGATTAAAAGGATTGTGGCTGTGTGATTGTGAGTGTGTGCACATGCATTTGCACTTTGCAATGCATGTTTGTGTGTGCGAAGGGTCAGGCAGACCTGTTCAGTGTAAATACAGAGGTACTTTGATATAGCCCAACCGCGACTAAAATAAAACTGAGTCAACCATTAGCAGCTGCTACCAGCTAACAAAGAAGTTCTTCTTATGTCAGACAGGAGAGGAGAGATTACAAGAGGCCATCAGCTAGTGTTATTTGGGTCTTTCTATCACTGTCTTCTTTAGGTTCATGTTCACACTAATCAATGCATATCAGTGCATTGGTCACATGATAGAAGCCTCTCAAAATACATGGCTTTTGCATGAATTACTGGCTCGTGATTATGTAAGAATGTACGAATTTGAGTGCATTACTTTTCATAGGAAAACGTATCAACGGTTTACGAGGACAGCATGAACTAACGCACCTCATCTTTCCATCCTCCAGGTATTTCTTTGCTGTGCTGGCCATCCTCACTGTTTTGGGGATGCTGAATGGCTTGGTTCTCCTGCCAGTCCTCCTGTCCATGATGGGCCCTCCGGCTGAGGTCACTCCGGTTGACAACGCCAGCCGCCTGCCGACACCTTCCCCTGAACCCCCGCTTCCCCCACCGATGACCCACCACGGGTACTACACAGGCCACCACAACCCTCGGTCGTCTCGTCAACAGGCTTTCTCTGAGTCGTCGGACTCTGAGTATTACTCAGAGATGACCACGACATCAGGGATCGGGGAGGAGGATTATAAGTACTGTGACCGGAGCGCATACATCGCATCGCACACCAGCGCTCCACCTACAACATCTCACATACTGCTGGAAGCCAGCAAGAACCCCAGCTTCCCCAAACTCACGGTATGACCACACAGATATGATAGCAGGGTTCCCACTGTTCCTTTAAAAGTCTAACAAGGCATTAATGTCATTTATCAAAAAAAGGCCTTAATTAGTGTTAAAATGTCCAATTCAATCTTTTAACAAGTCTTAAAATGCTAAGTCATAGGAAGTAGGTTATTATGAATCTCATCTTTCCGACATTGCATTGTAGAATTTCAAAATAATTGTGGTGATATGTGTTATATGTGTTGTAAATAACTTACCAAATGCCTCTCGCATTAACATCACGCAGATCAGAAGGAGAAGAAAGAAGTGGCATTGAAAAATGTCTTAAAAAGTCTTAAATATAACTTGCCTTAAGCTGTAGGAACCCTGCATAACCATTCTTCCTGTATGTTCTTCAGATTCATGTTTTTCTGAAAGTAAACGATGAAATTTTTTTGTTGCAGGTGGTGAAGCCATTCAGAGAAAATGCAACTGGTGGAAGGATAGAGCCATTAAATGAAACGTCCCACAATGCACAATCACCTCTGGGCTCCCAGGTTACATGCTGGGACGGAAACAAGCGGGAGCAGCAGCCGGGCCTCCCGAGGCTGCAGTCACAACACTTACCCAGCGACAGACCTCACTTCCCTGGGAGGACTTGTCAAAGCGGCCCCAGGCTGCAGAATGGCAGAGGGCCTCAGCCAAACAGGACTAAAGGGCCCAGCTATAGCAATAGCAACTCTGCCCTGCCGACGCAGCAAGGCTCTGCAGGGGGACCTGTTACTATGGTTACAGCCACAGCCTCCGTGACGGTGGCTGTGCATCCAACCTTGCCAGGGGCGGCATACCAAGGCTACATGCATGAAGGTTTTGACACGGACAGCGAGTCGGACTGTTTTGAGGCTGCTACGAGGACTTGTGGTGACAAAACAAACTTTTCTTCATGTAAGAGAGACTCTCTAGAGCTCCTGGACTTGGAAGCAACAACGCAGAGCCAGACAGAGCATCAGCGCAGCAAGACACAAGGTGAGTTAGCATCTTAGAAATATGCATATTGAGCTGACATTCGACCTAAGAACAAGTCAAGAAAAATGACATTTTTGAACCTCTGAACCTTTTTTATTGAAAATGAGGTAGAAGTAAGAAAATAGAAAACAACATTTTCTTTCCCATTTTTCATTGAACAAAGTTACAATTCTCACCCCATTCCCCCAGGGAAAAAGGATATTTTTAATATTATTATTATCATTATTATTAGCAATAATAACAAGAGCGAAAAATCTAAACAACAAAAAAATCTAAGTAGTTAAACAGAGACAGAAAGTTAGATCCTAAATAAGATTTCAGAGAGTGTGATTAAGAGGTTCATTGTGGGCTGTGAATGCTATGAAATAAACGTATACAATATTTCATCCAGACTTGTCAGGAAGGGATTTTAGTTTATACACATTTATATGTCATTTTTAGTGAGATTTCCAATCTATCTAGTCTTCATTTCTTTCTGTTTGAATACCCTTTTTGCAACATCTAACCTTTTTCTCTCTGTTTTTCTGTCGTAGGTGGGTTGAGGATCCAGGCAGCCAAAGATTGCTAGACTCTCTCTAATGCCCCGCCTTCTTTCTTCGAGTCTCTGGCTGTTTCTCCGGAGCACCTTGCCGCCTCACATGGCGTCACATGATGTCTTGAACTCTCAACTGTATATAGACTTCACACAAAAAGGAGAAGATTTATTTCAAGGACATATTAAGAGAAATGACGTTTTAAGAATTATATAAATCTATGAGTATATATTTTAATACTAAAAAAGAAGGAAGCTATTTAAAAGAGTACTGTATAACTTGGGTATACTCTTGTGTAAAAGTTCAGATGTAAAAGATTATTTTTTTTGTGGGGCGGTTGATTTTCGTCTCCCCTCACTGTGTATAGAATAAGAAATGTGCTATATGTAAAAAGTGTCCACAAAAAGTGAGATGTTATTAAGATATTAGGCTATTGAACATACATGGTCAGTGTTTTATTTCTATTTGTATTGTTCTTTTTTTTTGCTGCTACACTTCAAAATAATTTTAAGTGATTTGCCTTAAAAAAAATGCAGTACCCCCTCTTCCCCCTCTGGTTTAAGTCACACAGTGTTATGCTGTGAGATATTCTGCATCTGACACACTCTCTCTTGTAGTTCATATAGATGTTCACAGTGTGCACTGAAAAAAAAAGATTTACACAGCAGATACTGTTTTCTTAACAGTAGAAAACCGTTGTGCCTTCAGTTTGTCCCCTTTATTTGTTATCAGCGCTCAGTATTATGTTCTCGCTTTGGTGTAAATATGTTTTGTCTCGTCCAGACACAGAATGTTTGTCAAGAAGCAGTAGAAGACTGATGTTTGTCAGTCATCACCATCATCTGTCCGTCTATCTGAATGTTGTTGAATCACATCTAATTCATGTTAAATCTTTGTCCGGGTGTCCCAACGTCCTCTGCAGTTTTAAACTACTTGAAGGAGCTGTGATAAGATTTTCCTCTGCAGTTTTTGTAAGCTCTACAATGGGTGACGTTAACATTTGTTAGTATGTGTTTGACAATTGTTCACCTTCTTGTGTTATTTTGAAAGGGAATTCGAAAAATCCAATGCAAAGGGAGTTATTTTATTATTATTATTATTTGCTACTTTTTTTCTTCGCTGGCTGCTTTAGGGCTGTTCATGTTGCGACTGTGCAAATATTTCATGCTGTAAACTGGTTCAGTCTTTATAATGCTCCGAGCTGCTCTGACTTCTAATCTCTCACTCTTCTTGCTAATACAAACCTCATATCTGCCACATTATCTTTCATTCTTAGCATCCTCATGTAATTTGCTTTACAAAATTTCGTTGTTATTGTTGTTCAGTATTGGTCTCATCACTGCCAGGTTAAATTGCAGGGAAAAAAAAACAAGCGGATCTATTTTTTAACTTCTTTGTTTGTTTTTTTTTAAGTGGCAGCTTTGGTTTCTTTTGTACATATGAAAGAAAAGTTAAGTAGCTACTGTGCAGTTGTGAATAATTGAGCGGAATGAGCAAAGCACCATTTACAGTTTGATCGGACCGTAGACAGCCAGCAGGTGTTGTCAGACAGTGGCGAGGAGTTTAAAAGGGAGGGGGTTGGGTGGGTTTGAGGGGGGTGCTCCTGCATTGGTTTGTAGTTTATTTCGAAAAAAAATGTTAATGTCATGCCATATAAATTATTTATATTAAAATTTTATTTTTGTAGTTTGTACAGATGTTAGTATCTAGACTGAAGTTCTATTTTTAAAGAGTGAATATATATTATATATAAATATATCTATTTGTTGCTGAGTTTGTTTTGTTTTGTTTGCATTTTGGGATTGGGGGGGTGGCGTGGGAGGGAGGGTTCGACAACATTTTAGAGCAGAGGCCTTTTTTTTATCTTCGGTGGAGCAGAGGGGGCAGTTGGAAGACCATGAAGGAGAGGGTGTGTAGGATTGTATCACTGTTACACCTTGTTTTTAAGTTTCCTCCTGGCCCTTCCTTCTTCATTGTCAGTTTTTTTTAAATGTGCTCGTCCATGTCTAAAACACTGTGACTTCTGAAAACTATGCTCAAGAAAACCCTTGTGTGACCGTAATGTTCCCTCACCTGCTATAGAAATTTAACTAACAAAATAAATTGAATGAAAAAAAAAGTGTTTCCGAGGTCTTTGCCAGTCTTTTTTGGAGTGTGTGTGTGTGTGTGTGTGTGTGTGTGTGGGTGTGTGTTTACCTGTGACCCTGCAAAAATCAAAAGGGTCAGGACAAATGCAAATGAGCAAACTGATAGTGTTTGCTGGTTAAATGGGCCTACTCTCTTATCAAGGAGCATTGTCGAGGAGTCAAACAAAAGATTGATGAATGTTGGTTTTCTAAACCTGGAAGCATCTGTGTATCTTTAAAAAGTTAATTTATTTTTAGGCTATAATCTCAGTGAAGCTAGATGCTCATGACTCTTATTAAACCTTTGAAAAGGCAATGTCCAACTTGGCAAGACATGTCCCACAAATTGCAAGAAATGAGTAAAAAGTGACAAAAAATCATCTAAAGATGTGTTTTAACATAAGAGGGGAGGCTTATTAAAAGTTAGTTTTTTTACTTTTTTGTGTACGATTTTATGACGCTGGCATTTCCTCTAACGCTACCATCAGGATACATTTCTAATGTATATTTCCAGCCCCACCACTGTTGTCATGTCTCTAAGAATACCAGATTTGTCATATTTTTCTAGCTTGTGGGTTGTAATGAACAGTAATGATTGCTAGTGGAGCTTTAATTGGGTCTGTTTTATGTTGAGTGCAGTCAGTAGATAGTATGACACAAGGTCAGCATTACTGTAGTACCCTATAAAGCCATTTGCTGGTTATCTTGTGTTATATGAAAAATTACTTTCATTAAAATTGCAATAGTAATTAACAACTGCAATTAAGGACCTGATTGCCAGAAAACTGCAGACATTATGCATTTCAAACCACACACACATATAATTTCCATGGTTTTATTTAGTGGATACAAACTTAACATCTAAACACTGGGTTTAATGTGTGGTCAGGTTTGGGCACAAAAAACAGTTTGTTATGGTTCCAGGTGAGAGATGGGTCTGCCCTTTTTCGTGCCTGTCTCCTGTCTTGTTTTTTGTGCGCTTCTCCACATCCCCTCTTTCTCACAGTGCAGAGAGTAATTGAGCACACCTGTGCTTAATCCGCTCATCAGGCACCAGCAGTACATAAGGACTGAAGAAGCCAAATGTTGGTGCTTGTGGGTCAGTGTGGCAGTGTGGGTGCTGTGTGTTGGACTGAAGATGGAAGCAGTTTGCTGTAGTAGACCACACTCATTGTTTTTTACTCTATTTTTGGAGGCAGCGTGTTAAACTTTTGGTTGAGTTGTTTATTATTAAATGTACTCTTGCTTTCTTTTAAAGAAAGTACTAGAATTTGTGTTTCCACTTAAAAGACCTGGTTGTGGGGACACAATCCCTGCAGGAAAAGTATTGATGTCTTGGTAAAGAACACCCATGTCTGGCGCCTTAAAAAGCTGATGGAACCACGGCAGTGGGTCACTACATCACCTGTTTTGTTGTTTGTAGATCTCAAACAGTCATCTGCAGTTGTCTGCATGCAGGTGCAGGTACTTTGCCCAGGTGACACGCCATCCATCATGCCCTCCACCTCCAGATGACAAAGTCAGCTCATATATTACATCACATTATAAACACTGACATGATATCTTTAAAACATTTAAAATTAAACATACAGTGCCAACTTTTTGGCAAACAGGCTGTAAATTAAAAAGATAACTTGTTGGAGACAGATCGTTTTTTGTGTGTTTCATTTTTATTTCATTATGCCTGAGGTGAGAGTTGTGTTGTGCAACAATCTGCTTCCCATCAGTCACCTGACACCCACTGAAAGACCCACACTGCATGTGTTAGGAAATAATCACTCAAAATGTGTTACCATATACACTGAACAGTCATATTCCTGTTTGCCTGGTAAGATTTCTCATTAAACTGATAGATGCAAATAATTGTCATGATGTGTTTTCTTACTGGAGAGTTTAAAACGTCTCTATTTCAAGAGCAATAAATGAGCACTGAGATCCACTGAACTGGAGCGCTGAACCACCTGGAAAGTGTCTGGGATCACTGGCTTCCTGGATCATTGTTGTGACTCGTCTGTCTAAATCTCTGCCACTGTGAAAACACACACACACACACACACACACACACACGCGCACACACACACAAGCATACAAAAGCATACACACACATTCACACAAATATCGCTACTATACTTATGTGTGCTACACATTCTTAAAAACTTGAACACAAAACAAACTAAATACTCACAGATATACACACACATATACACTCCCTTCCCTCCATGCACACACACACACACACACACACACACACACGCACACACGCATGCATGCATGCACACACACACACACACACACACGGCCCACCTGTGTAGATGAAAGGTAGATGCTGTAAATTCCTTCGCTTCTCACACAACAGCTCCTCGTTTGTCAGCCCAAGCAAAGCAGCTCATGTCTGAATCTGATACCTCGCTCTTTTGAAGTTACTGTCATGCACGTCCACCTCTAAACCAAACCTCATACACACTCACACACACACACACACACACATAAAAGCTCACAGTAAAACACAGTGTCGGTAATACCTTGCTATGTTCAACACAAGCTAAACTTAAATTCCATTTATTTTGTATTTAATCTCACGTACGCTCCAAAGCTGTAAACAGTTCCAGCCAGATTGATTTAGTTTTAAAGCTGAAAGTTAATGAGAACAAATTTGCCCCTGAAGTGATGTCATCCTGGGAGCACATGCTGTATTTAATGTCACAGCTCAGTGACAAGAAAATGAAAACATGCTGTCCGGTTATGGGTCACAGCAGGGCTGGAGCCTATCCCAGCATGCATTTGGTGGAAATCAGGTACAGTAAACAAGTGTTCAGAACAACATTCACAGCCATGAACAAAGCAGTGTTTGAAAGTAGCTGAGGAGCACACAGGAAACTCTGGAGAACATTAACCCTGAAAAGGCAACCTTACCTCGGTGTGTCCTGCTAATCACTAAGCCACAGTACCACATCTTTATAATTAGAAATCCTTACTGTCTTTTATGTGGTTGTAATACAAAAACATTTTAATTTAAGAGTACACTGAGGGTAAGACATAAAAATTTGAAAGCAGCCATTAATTTTCTTCGAAATGCTCCAGAAGGAAATTAATGAAATAATCAGAAACAAATGTGATGACACAGGCTGTTTTCAATAGATTTTACTCACCACACACACTCATCACAGACACACACATACAGAACATTGTTGTATTTGAGTTTCCTGCAGGTTTTTGGCATTGTACAGAGGTAGATCAGATAAGAAAAGACAGATTACTTTACAGTTTTATGGAGTTGACCTGAACTTTGCTTTATGTTTCAGTTCAGGAGGAGGATATTCTGGATTTGGTAGCTATAAGACAACAGGATGATGTAATAAGAACAGAGACTTTGTGTGACCAAAAAGACTTGACATCAACCTTACCAGCTACTGAGTTTTTTTGCTAAATGGGACAAGACGAATAGCAGTCAACAACATGAAAAAAGTCAGCATACTGTAGCTCCCTGATGTGCAATTGACACATCTGCAAGTGACATTTCAAGCTCACACTCTTCTGTAGACTTAGTTTGATAGGAAACGGCACCATCTTTAGTTACCAAAACTGGATCACATGGCACATCCACAAGTAACAGTCATGTGGTGTTACAGGTGAAAAAATAAATATCAATAATCAAATAGGTACATCACACAATATAGAAATAAACACAATATCACAAATGCATGTTTTAACTGTTTTAAAATGTACATGTAGAGGAAAACACACAAGCAGACTTGATTATTCTTATTTTTTTATTTATATTTTTTTGACCTATTACACCATGTGACCGACAATTAGCTTTTGTATTTAAATGTGATGCCTTTTCAGATCAAACAAAGTCTGAGGAAGAGTGTGCACTCGAAAACATCTCTTGTGAATGTGTCAATAAATTGCACATAAGGTAGCTACAATGTGCAGACTTTCTTCTCATGTTTTTCACAATAAATATGGGGATGCAAAGTTGACCAAAAGGTATTTACTTAATGAAATTAAACCTAGTAATACCAAATTAATCCAAATTAAAGATGATCTTAATATTTACAGCGTGGAGTGTGGAAGTCAGTGGTGTCAGTAGTGTGTGTGGTACCTAAGTGTTAAATGTGTGCAGGTGTTTTAAAGGTGCATAAAAGCAACAAAGAGCTAAAGAAACATAACCAAACAAAAAGGGGTTGGGAGATGCAGCAGCATCGTGGAGGTTTAGTCAGAAACTGAGCTGCTGGCTGCATATGCACTGTAAAAATCTATTTTAACTTAGTTGTTGACTGAATTAACTTCTCTTCTCCGATTTAGTCAACTTAAAAATTTAAGGCAGCCTCGAAACTAAGTTTTTTTAGGCAAACTGTTTATTTTTACAGTGCATGTGCAGCCAGCAGCTAAGTGTCTGACTGAACCTGCTGCATCTCCAAACCTCTCTTTGGTTTGTTATGTTTCTTTTTTACAGTGTGGGCTTAATTAATCTGAGCACTCTCAGGTGTTCCCAGTTTCCCTAACGAGCATCTTCCTGCAGGAGAGCACACAGACAGGTGAATGAACAGCATCCAGATGACTCCCTGTGGGTCATCACAGTAGTAAATGAAAGACCTGGAAAAAAATATGCAGCCGCCAAATACATCCAAGTGTTTTTGCATCAAAGCTCAGGTGAGTCCAACACACTATCTGCATTTTCACGTTTATCAGTCCGTGAGTGTGAAGTATATGGTATTACTATCTCTTGTTGTGACTGACAAAGATAAAAACAATTTAAGTAAGTAAGAAGAAATTTTAGCTTTTTTTCCACCTTTGTCTCTCTTTGGGGGGTCATTTTCTTGTTGTTGTTTTTTTAAATGTTTTTTACTTTCCCTTTTTGCTCATTTTCAGGTAATTTTCCTTTTTTCTTCCTAATTTCCCTCTTATTTTTGGGCCATGTCTTGTTAAATCGCTCATTGCTTTCCACCCATGTTCAAGTCAATAGTAACTGCTCAGGTTTTAAAGGGTTTAAGTGAGCATAGGACACATAGCACAGAGAGAAAGTCAAATAAAAGGTGTCTCTGCAAAGGAATTCAGAGATAACAACAGCCCTGTGACATCACAGTCCAACATGCGTGTGTCTACGCAGTAATGTAAGAGCAGTGCAATTCACAGGGGTTTATGGAGCTCACTGGGTCCTTTCTGTGTGTGAGTGCAGTGTGTGGGCCAAGATAGCAGCTGATAGTCCAGATAACACGATCTCCAAGTGCCAACTGCTGACCTGAGTGTGAAGGTGAGATCAATGGAGGAAAAGAAAACACAATGAAGGAACAAAAGACTGAACTCGTGATCTGGTGATGCTGGTGTGTGTGTGTGTGTGTGTGTGTGTGTGTGTGTGTGTGTGTGTGTGTGTGTGTGTGCGCGCAGTGCTTGGGTGGCCCGAGGATGAGCGCCCATTGTTGCTGGAATTCAATAGGGCTGATTAGTAAAGAAAAGTGTGTGTGTGTGTGTGTGTGTGTGTGTGTGTGTGTGTGCAAAAACATGCACTGGCATGCGTGTCTGTGTGAAGCAGGGGGTGGTGTATGTGTTTGTACTTTTGCACTAAGCGCAGCAGAGAAGAATTGGGGAATTAGCTGTAAAGCCAGTGAGAAAGCAGACTTCAGGGTGACATACCACACAAATCCGGGGAATGGGGATTGTTTCTCCCCACATCCACAGCAATGCTTTGTTTCAATAGAATAACTCTCTCGCAGGCCTCCATACAGTGATAAATATGTTTTTAAAAATGAATGTTCTTTTGAGAAGCAGCACTCATGAAGTGAAATATGGCCGCTGAAGAGTTTAACAGTTAAAGCCACAATAAATCAGAAGTTGGTCCCCAGTTTGAAACTTAAGCCATTACTGGAATTATAATTACTTTCAAACCCATCAAGTGACCTCATTTTTAAGTTTATGTTTCTCTCCTAACTTATCTTTGAAAGAGGATGGGTTTAATACCTAAAAAAATGAAATGAGGAAAGTCATGTTAAGTTTTTAAACAGAACATTTTCACTTCCAACTTGTCAAATACTGACGCTTTAGTGGACCATCATGCCAAAATATGATGTGAGAGGTACCCCTCTTTTGTATTTATTTATGCTTGTTACATGCATGCTTTTCACTTTAATTTCATTTTCATTTTTGTTTGTTCCGGTCATGTTAATGCACAACAATCAGATTTACACTCAGATAACTCTAAGACACATTCATCTGCTTGTTTGTCAAAGCATATATAAACAAAATAAATAGGTGAGTTGCTAAACAACCAACATTTACCGTAAACTCAGAAAGAAAACATAAATAACCAATAGCCACACGTCATAATTTATCTACATGAAGGGGACAAATTCTACGCGACAACTTCATATAGTTTAATATTTTGTCCTTATGCATTTTCTTAAACTTTTTTTTACTTTATTTTATCATAGTCAAAATTTAGCTTACCTTTGGAGTGTTATTCCACCTTCGTACTGAGAGGCTAGCATGACGTGGTTGGTATCATTACATTCCTCAGGATTCTTTAATATGACACCAGTATCATCACTGTTGCTTTAAAACTCAGCCCAGTACAGCCTCTCAAAGACGACAATTTCGATCTGCGATTAAAACTAACGTTAATAACAGACCTTAATTGCAAAGCGATTAATGCATTAATGGTGACAGCCCAAAAAAAGCAACATAATTTCAAATAGCTTGGATGTGACTGTTTTTCTTGCTATTACAGTCTTCCTAAAACTCTGCAAAGCAAGCTTTAACGCATAGGCCGATACCACTTGTGAGAGTTACATAAGTGTTATTTTTGTCAGAGTTTCAACAATTTAGTCAAACTTTGCATGTTCTTGCCCTGCTGTTATTGTTAACTTTTTTTATATAACTGATTGCTGTAAATTTAGACTGTATGGTCCCAGTAGTAGACCGGTGAAATGCTACCACCCATTTATTTGCAGAAGGTGGCCAAGTATTACACATTGCACCTTACACTTACTGTTATCAACTTAACATCTGCAGCTTTTTTAATGTAGCGTTCTAAAACAATCTTCTGTAACATCTTTTATTAACCAAACTGTGCAGTGTGTTGATTTCACTCGGTTAATCATGCAATCCTTTACTCCCCCATGTTCTCTCAAATGGAAATGTCCTTTGAGAGTTGAGTTTCTCTGCTGCTGCCTGTATTTATATGTTTTCCTGCTGTGATTGCACACTGCCCCAGATTGTTTCTCTGACTGAGTTCTTCTAATCATTCTTTGCAGAAACAGAGGAAGAACGAGATCAATATTTATTGAAAACGCTCCTCAACATAACAAATGTGTTTGTAATCTATGATCCCTCTGTATGTGTGTGTGTGTGTGTGTGTGTGTGTGTGTGTGTGTGTGTGTGTGTTTGATATACCTTGGCCGTGACCGGGCCCATTGAGGGGTGGCAGGAGGAGGAATACGAAGTTCCAGGCAATCATGCAGACAGGCGGGAGGGCCCGTATAGTGTAAACATGTTTTAAATAAACAGGAACCAGCGTAATGCCCTTTTAATTGATTCATTCTGTGCTTTGCTGTTTACAGAAGGGCCTAAATATGAGCCTCGTAAGGCAGAGGCCTTGTGTTTATAAGTGGTTTGTTTAGTTCAAACAATAACAGTTTGAACACCAGACGTAGTTGTGGATCAGTCGTGATGCGTTGTGCTGTAGTGCTCTGCGGCGTTGCATTTTTTGTTGTGTTTTTCATGTTCTCATTCTTTCTCTCCATCTCTCTCTTTGTGTGTTTCCATTTGAGAACTCCATTTTAGGGGAGAATAAAGGCAGCTCTCTACAGTACCCCACTGTCTCACTGTGTCTTTACAATTTGCAGGCTAGCCAGGGTATGTTAGTGTGTGTGTGTGTGCGTGTGTGTGTGTGTGTGTGTGTGTGTGTGTGTGTGTGACTGAAGTTTAAATTGTAGCCACAGTGTAATGATATGGTGGCATGGCATTGAGGGGTACTCCAAAGGGAGGGCGGGGGTTGGTAATTAAACATATGCAGACACAGACACATACAGAGGTTGAGACACACACACACAGTCAGACACACAGAGAGGCAAAGAAAGAGAGCAAAGCTAAACACATCCAAGTGGGGTAGTAAAAGCTAATGAAGGCTCAGCGCTAGGCTGGCACAGACAGCCATTTCATGTGGTGAAGAGGAGAGGAGGAGGAGGAGGAGGACTGGGGCAGGCTGGGGAGCAATAAGGCAGAGCCTTACTCTAAAGCAAGTTAGGCAAACCAGAGGATAAACTATAATCAACACCATGCATACGCGTGGTTTTTCAATATCATTTGTCACAGGGTCTGCTAAATGATTGTCTTTGCAATGGAAAAAGCAAACAATGGCATTAACACATTTGTGGAGCACTGACAATAAAACTAACACCACAGTGTAGGTCGCTTATTAGAGTACTGTAAGGGTTGAACACATTAGCTCAAATCCAAGAAAGTCAAGCACCCAGTAATGATCACAAACAAAAGTGTATGGCACGTTTATGTTTGGATAAATTGTCCATTCATTCAATAAAGCATTCAACTTTGCAGAAAACTTTGCAAAAAAGCAATAATTTTAAAAAAAAGAAGTCAATCACAAGGCTTAAGTAATATATTGATAAAAATACATAAACAAAAAATTTGCAACCACACACCGACATGCATTGTTAGCAAATGCAATTGTAATCATAACTAAACTAAATGAAATTATAGAGTGGTGTAGGAATGAGTCCTAAAACATGGAAATGAGTTAGCATTTCAGCAGTTGCTGCTCTCTCGTCTCAAAGTCACCAAGTATTTTAAAAAGTTTTTTGGTTGGAAGCCTGAAATAAGGTCTGTGGTTAAAACAAGCTGAAGACACTTTCAAGTTTTATTCCACATCAGAAAATACATCAGTAAATACTCAACTTGTGAACTTTGAAACTTTTATGTCTTAAAAAATAGGCAGCTGCTTACAAGTTGCCTAATAAGACTACAGAACGTCATCCCGCCGAACACGACTTAACATTCTTGTTTTGCTACAGATATTGTCATGCAACAGTGGTGTAGTTCGTTTATTGCCTAATTTTAGCTTTGTATCTCTGGTGAGCGGTGCTCATTTGTGGCCATTTTCTTGCTGAACAAAACATCTGAGTGTAATAAATGTTTGTTTAACACGGAGCTTATTCTCTGCAATAATCCCATTGGCTTTTTTTCTCAAAGGAACCAGGACAATACTAACTTCTGTATCAATCTTCGAAAAGTTGTCACCCCTTGAGCACGCTATTGCTGATGGTTCTAGTATTACGGTTCAATGCATTTCTGCGGGTTGTTTGTGCATGGGGTGTTGCCTTTTAGCAGAAGCTGTTACTTGACTGTTGTAGGGTATAATATCAAACACTGTACTGTTTATCCATTTTATTACTTTCAAATGTTTTTAAAAGTAGAAAACTAGAATGACACCCCCCCAGCAGACTGGGTTCCTTCCCAATTTTGACTCCATGGCGACGGCTGTGGTACATCATATATAGGTTGCGTTGATATACCACAATAAAATGATTTTGTCACTATGAGGTTTAAGTGGTAATGTACAAGATTACTACTTCCATTTTTTTTTGTTTTTAATGATGGTGCATCTTTGAGGATAACCCAAAGTTTGCTGTGGTGTCTTTTTAACCGCACATGAGAACTTGCAGTGTGGTCGACGATGTGGTTTCTTTATTTCTGTAATTCATGTTTATAAAGTTTGACTTTCGAAGTCTTTTTTTCTGTCAGCTCATGGTCACGCTAGCTACTAATCTCGCATTTGTCTCAAACCGACGGCTGTTGCTGCTTTCCTTAACAAACAGCACATTGTTTTTCACGAGCCAGAGAAGAAAATATGCAGCTGAAATGGTTTTGTTCTACATATCATCAAAGAAGACAAATTTTATCCAAGCTAAGGCGGTTCAAAAACTTTTCCTTAATGAAGAAAAAAAAACAGCTTTTGGGACTCAATAATATACAGAATTACTTGATCAAATGGATTTTTTTTACTGTTTATTTATTTATTTGTTATGTATTTATTTTTGCAGTGCATCTGATCGCTGTGGTTTCAGAGTAGGCTGTAAAACTCTGGGTTTAGGTGTAGTTATTGTTTGGGATCTTTGGGGTCCACATGTCGTACCCCGCACTATGCAAGTAAATGTGACTTCTCTGGTAACTACTATAAAAAGAAAAGAAAAAAAACACTGTTGGGTTTTAAGGATTAATTTCAAAGCACACTAACACATTTCTGCACCATTCATGGTTTGTGGTTTCGATTGGTGTTCCCTTAAAGAGGTCATATGCAGGCCTGCTGTATCTCAACCTTTATGGTTCAAATAAAGAATTCAAGAATAGAATTTATGGCCTGATTTCACGGTCACGGATTAAACTTTGTTTCAGATGCATTTTATTTTGTCACTAAAGTTTCAATGGAAAGTATTAAGCTAAAAACCTTATTTTTCTTTATTATTTTTTTGTGCAGTAAAGTAGTCTTCTCTGTGGTATGAAATGGAAAACTGATGAAGACCAACAGGGAAATTGTGAGTGACAGAGTGGCCCTGTGGACTAGTTACTGACCAAATGGAGAAACAGAGAAACCAAGAGCTGCACTCAGTGACTGAACATGTATGTGTGTGTGGCTGTGGGTGTAAAGCAGAAACACTAATGGCATTCAACACTGTACTTTAAAATCTTTAAATGTCCTGAAAGTGTCCTACATGTCTACTTAGTTGCTGAACATGTCAGATTATATCACTTTAAATGTCAATATTGGTGTCAGCAGTTTTGTAATTGGTTATAAACGTTCTTTGTTTCTTATGCATGTTGCTCAAGCATGGTTTAAAAATCATGCCTTTTTTAAAAGATATATATTTCTATATCTTTTATGGTGTCTTAAGCTGATAGCATGGGATATATATGGTACTGAATGACTGCGTCCTCCAACAACTGCAACATGCTCTAACCAACAGGGGGCAGAGTTACATTGAAACAAATGTTGGAAGTGATTATGGAGTGTGATTTTAAAAAATAACGTTAAACTACAAAGAAAAGACAGTATATTTATTAAAGAAGGTGTTGATCAATCAGCATTTTTACTGCTTGTATCAAAAGTACATAGAGGCCAGAAAGGAGTCTTGGTCACATGGCAGGTTTTGAAATGAAATACAATACAACATGCTTGTTTTTGTATTTAAGATTTCTTTTGTTTGGCCTCTGGCTTAATACAATATATTTTTGAACATAGATGATGTAGAATAATATATGGGATGATGATTTTTTATATTATGTTGTTTTTTTTCTAAGTTAAAGAAACAGAATACAAGATTTAGGGGAGATTTAGCAACATCTAGCGGTGATGAATGCAGATTGCAACCAGCTGAAACTTCTCCAGGTTAGAAAAAACAACAGACCAGTAAAAAAATACTGAATAAAGCAGTTTAAGTTACAAATCTGTGTTTCTAGGACTCTATTTGGCATGTCAGAGATAGACAGCTTGCCCATGCTATTGTGTGTTCAGACTTTTTTTTCTGACAACTTAATGTGTGCTCACTTTTTTCCAATCCAGATGTTGTAACGGTTTTCACCAAATTAATTAATTAATTCATACGACAAATTATCTGCAGAAGTTTCCTCCTCTCCTCTCCAAAACAAACAGACCCGGTGATTTAAACCAATATAAACAATGAATAGTAGTTTCACATTACCAAATAAGTGTTTCTCGGATGCTGCTTGAGGCAATTGAGCTTCTTACTGTGGAAGCTGACATGGAAATGCAAATGGCCTTATCAAGAGCCAGTGTTTGGTTTATCCATTCTGGGCAATTGTAGAAACATGGCAATGCAACTTGGTGATCTCCATAAACCCGGATCTGCTCCATATGTAGATATAAATGGCTCATTATAAGGTATAAAAGACAACAACTCTTGTTTTCAGGTTATTGTACAATAAAGAAAATATATTTATTATATAATATGACATTTCTGCCAATATATCCCCCTAAATCCTACACACTGGACCTTGAAGATCCAGGAAGGATCAAAACGTTGTCTCTATTAATCTTTGGTAGCGAGG
The DNA here is from genome assembly GCF_008729295.1 of Plectropomus leopardus. NCBI lineage: Eukaryota > Metazoa > Chordata > Actinopteri > Perciformes > Serranidae > Plectropomus > Plectropomus leopardus. Next base: position 14,633,637 of record NC_056474.1, read on the forward strand.
AGAAAGGCTGCAGGCATTACTTCTTCTGTACAAAGGTTTGAAATAGACCATAAGACCATTTCACAGGCCTTTATTCACTATGGTTGGTTTTTTTTTGTGTGGTTGTTTGTTGTTTTTTAATGATAAAAAGTAGTTGCCTCTGGCATGCAAATAAGATGGGTGGGTGTGAGGTGCACAATTCATTTTTTAATCACTATTTTCTGTTTGGGCCTATAATGTCAGCTGGTAAGTCAAATGTACAGCAAATAATTAACAAAAAGATTGTCCACTGCATGCACGAAATTGATTCTATAAATCTCATAAATCGACTTTGGTATGACTGTTTCAATTGATTGCCGTCAGTAATGTTGTGGTACTGCAGAAGGAATCAACCTGTGGACAAGCCTTTTCCCGTAGTGTAACTGCAGCTGTGTGCACTCCTCAGACCACTCTTTACTGCAGAGGCCAAATAAATAAACAAAATTATAGTTGAAAAAAACAAATATAAGTTTGCCAGCTGGGCAAACTGGGGCCGTCTCTGTGTGGCAAAGCTTACTGAACTATTTCACTCCTTGAAATGATGTGTTTGAAGAGTAAGCTTAGTCTATATGGCAGCTTTTCTTAAATGATGGGCCGGGAACCAAAACGGGTCACTGGCATGTTTCAGTGGATCCCCACATGCCAAGAATACTAATATGCTTTAATGAGTGAATGTTCCAGACTCACTCAGTATTTGCTCAGTTTGGCTGCTTGGCTGGAGAAGTTTTAAATCCTTGCTGTAGCTATGTGGGCTGGACGCACACTAAGTTCAGTTATGACACTATAAATCACTCCAGACCATCAATTGGCTGACACTATAGAAAAGTACGTTTAGAAAAGCTATATTCTTATATTGGCTCAGTATGTGCTTTTATTTCCAAGTTCTGGTTTGCTGTAACTGCCTGTATGTTCTTTCTGTTTGTAGCTATATCGCTCTCTGCTGGCCATGTTGTATAATGCAACATAGATATCTTAATATTGCAGAAATGTTTTCCTTTTAGATAAGATGCAAACTGTTTGGTGGTAAGTAAACTTCACAGAAATTACATTATCAAATTACTGCAAATATAAGCTACACCTTTTCAAGCTTAAAGGGACAGTTCACCCAAAAATCAAAAAGACATATTTTTCCTCTTAGCTGCTGTGTTATTTATCACTCTAGATTGTTTTGGTGTGATTTGCCGAGTGTTGCATATATTGGGTGTAGAGATGTCTCTCCAATATAATGTAACCAGGTGACACAACTTAGCTTAGGTGGTTGGTGGGTGTAGTTGCATAAAAATAATATAGTTCCTACATGAAACTGTTCACAATAAGGTCTATGGATTACTTGAGTGACTGGGTCATGATTTCTGGAAAGAAACATTGCTGTTGAGTTTTTCAAATGTGTTTTTTTTTTGTTTGTTTGTTTTTTTTGGCAGTTTGAGCACCACAAGCCAAGTGCCATCTAGTTCCTTTGTGTTGGAGAGAAGGCAGAGATTTTCTACACTAATAAACAGCAATACAGGTAAGAGGAGAAAATATGTATTTTAGATTTTGGCTGGAACTGTCCCTTTAACAAGCCATGTTTTTTCCTGTACCTCAGTCTTTCCGTACCATCCCATTGGTCTGTATTCCAGCATCACTGTGAGTTGTAGCTGTCATTAAGAGTTGTTCCATGAGCCAAAATGACAAATGCAAGCACAGACCCAACCCCTTTTTGAATCCTTAAATACTGAATACATCCTAAAGACATTACATATGGATATTGAATACTGTGTTTTAAAAAAAGAAAATTAGTACCACTCCAATTGAAACAAATAGAAAGTGACAGTAAAGCAGAAGAACCTATGGTTCAATAAACCTCTTCGATCTTTACTTTTTTTTCTTTCTTTGTTCCTCTCACTGCTCCTCTCGGCATCTGTCAACCTTCCTGGGTGGTTTGTAAGTCTGCTCAGCTCACGTACTGTATGCATGTGTGTTTATTTAGTCTGTATAGGGGAACAGAGCCATGGCCTCTGCCAATTTTCTATACACTGAGAAAATATGCTTTTGGACAGATGGAAAAAGGGGAGCAGTTAAACAGACTCAGGGCCAACAGATACAAGACCCCTCCTTCCTCAAATCAACCACCACAACTACCGACCCTCCTGACTGAGAGACAAGCACCTCAAAATGGTGCTGCTGCTTTTCCATGACTGAAATTTTCACTCAGCATGGTGGTGTAGTGACTGGGGAGTCTACTGTTTAAAGGAATACTTCACCCATAAAATGAGCATTTGTATATCGGTTACTCACTTCTTGTTATGTTGAACCTGTGAGGAAATTTTTTTATTTTCTCGCATACCTCCACAATGAACGAAGAAGCTGAAAACAGAGAAATTTTTTAAGAATTGAAGTCGTAGCAGGCCGCGTTTAACAACAGCAAAACTATATCAAAACATGTCTTTACAAACTCTCACACAACTTGTGGAGTATAATACAAGTCTCATTGATCCTGTCGTACACTCAGTATTTGCCACAATTAACGTAATACATTTATTAAACAAAAAAAAGAAAGTAGTATTTAAAACTGAACTAAAGGTGAAACCTGTCTATGCTCTCTTTATAGCCAGCTCCATTGACAAAAACTGTAATTTTACCTTGCAAAACTTGGGAGGTGCTGGTCTGCCGCTGCATCGATTGGTAGTTTGTTTGTGTTATTGTTTGACTTTTGTGAATCCCAACCAATCCTTTAAAACAACCAAAGTCATACAGTAACACAAATTAAATAAACAGATTAGGTCAATTTGAGTCAGCTTCCATGATCAACAAGGTAAAATTATTGTGTTTTTTACAAATCTGGGGTTTTCAGTGAAAATACATGTGCAGTGAAGCGAAGCTCAAAGCCACTGGAGAAACCACACTTGGGTTGTACTGCATTGCTATGTGAGAGTTTGTAAACAGATGTCTTGATATAGTTTTGCCATTGTTAAATGTGAACCCTGCAACTTCAGTTCATTAGAAATGTTCTTAGTTTTTTGATTCTTCGTTCACGGTGGTGATGATCATATACAAATTATCATTTTGTGGGTGAAATATTGCTTTAGGAAGAAATTATATCCGCTGAATTGTTGTGTAACAGAGTTTGTACAACAAAATGGCTCAGCAAAATATTTTTATACCATTTCATGACTTTTTTGAATTTGTGACTGGCTGAGTGAAGACTCAGAACTCAATACCCAATGAGCACAAACAAAACCAACAAAAGTAAAAGCTACAGCTGTTGTTGAATGCTGTGACATCTAAACACAGCTGGAGCGCAAATTTATACAGTGCACATTGTCTCATACAGCTGAGGAGAATTACCGAAAAATTCATCATCAGCACAATGTCTGCCACCTCACAGTGCGTGTCCCTTAAGACCCGGTCTTTGGGTAAGAAGCTGTGATAAGATAAAGACCACCAGAAAACTCTGATCTGCTGTAGACTTACCAGAGACACACAAACACATGGAAACACTTTAACACTCTTTGACTAACTTGAACCCAATATAGATATCATGAGTAATTACATGAATCCAAATACCATAGAAGTTCAAAGTGTCATCACAAAATTTAAGGATACACATCCTCAGCTGTTTAATCGCCTTCTCTGTAGGCTATAATTTAAAACAGAAAGTTTTACTCAGATTTAATAGAATATCATGTCAAAGAGGGATATAAAAGAGAAAGTATGTATTAAAAACCTGAGCAAATTAGCTTTATTTCTTTCAAAAATTAACTTGGTGGAGAAGGCAATGGGCATTTTAACAGGACAAAAATGAGCACCTCAGCTGTTTAATCGCCTTCTCTGTAGGTTATTATTTAAATCTTTATAAACATAGTTTCCTAGATGTTTTCCCTATTTTTGGATCATTTTCTAATAATCCTCCCCTCCCCTCCTTTTTAAACTCATTTTTAGGTAATTTTGTGTCACCTTTTACTGATTTCTAGCAATATGTGGGTCATTTTTTTGCCAAGTTCGTCATTGACTTTTTCCACATTTTAGAAAGAAATCAAACTAATCAGTTTTGAAAGAATTAAGTTATGCTGATAACACTAGTTGTCTAGTTAAAAGTTGTCTGTGGATACGATAAAAAAAATCACTCCTTCATAACAATATCGAACAACTTGAGGTAAATGATAAATAAGTTCAAGCACCCATATGGCATTACTTTAAACGTCGTCACAATTATAGTCATCATAGAGCTGACGTGTACAGAAACACGCAGACAGGTCCAAGTAAACACACAGACACACAAGTTTAAAAACTTGTTAAGCCTTTTCGAGCTTCTCAAGGCCACAGAGGAAGTGCTTAGCTGAAGACTGAAGCTGTGAGAATGGATGGACTGACTGACTGGAGGGGAGGAAAAGAGGGGAGGAGCACCAGAGAGTAATGGAGGGGAGAGAGGAGGTTTTGAGGAGAGGAGGGTGTAGGAGTTTTGGGCATGTGAGGAAAAGGAGGAGGAGGAGAATACCACCCACTAAGCCAGTTGTGGAGAGGTTCTGGGGGTTGGGCTGCTCACAGGAAACAGTTGTGGCTCCATCCCAGGCCTCACACCGAGCAGCCCTGGGCCACCCAGTCATCGACAGACAGACCAAATGGCCTGGCCCGGCCAAACCGACAGGGATTTGTTTATTTTTCATCCTTTGGTGGTGGGGGGAAAATTGTTCAGCACAAGCTGTTTATTAGACCTTTGATTTGTCATGTGTCAGCGTTCGCTTGCGGGGAATGTGTATACATAAGTCCAGCTTGTGTATAGTTAGGAGGTTTGGAGGCTGAGAGGGTGTGGGCACGGAGGCTGGGGGGCAAAAAGAAAAGAGGAAAAATGGGAAGCCTCCCACGCTGAAGGCAAATCTGAACTGCATTATGGGTCATTCTCCAGCTGTCCCTGATTGTTGATGTCATGGGGGACTGAGCTGTTGTGCCTGGTTTGCAATGGGTGTGGGAAGAGAGGGAGCATGTGGACAAACACTGGATTCCTGTGGTCACATGGATGAAATGCAGTAGGCTAAATAGATCAGCGTTTAGCAGAATTTGGGCGCAAGTGTTTCCTGATCAGGAAGCAGTATTGGCAGTATCAAGTCATGGATTCTCAGCAGTCCTGTGAATTTTGTTATGAAAGGATCTCGATCACAAGCAACATTGCCTTGTATAGAAGACCTAACGGCCATACATTCATACATTTTTTCCCCCCTCTGTTTTCCCAAGATAACGGGATAATTTTCTTGAGATCTCAAGATAACGAAACTGTGTTTTTCCAAGATAACGACATAATTAATTTGAGATCTAAAGATAACAAATTAAATGTGACAGGCCTGAGATTTCCATCACACGTGACATGCTATGCCATTCTGACTCATGGATGCCCTGGACACTAATGTAATTAAACCGTTTGTTTTGTGCTTTTATGCTTTCTATTCCAAAATATTTTTTTAAACCAAGGAATTTTACGATACTAATGTTAACGTTACAACAGCTGTCTGTCGAGCTAACTTTATGGCTGCAAACCATGGGATGATGTGTATCAGTCTGCTCCTCTCACTCAATTAGTCAATTTCTCAGGAAAATTGTCCCCTTATCTCGCGAAAACGGAGGAAAAAAAATGTGGGGATGTTTGGCTGCTTAGGTCTTCCGTAGCCCTCAGTGAACTACAATTAGGAATATTAAAGCGTCCAGAGATACATTTTTAGTGTTAATATTTTATTCTGACTTTAATGTTGATTGCACAATGTTATAGCTGTAGGATAATTAAAAAACTGTGCTGACTATGCAGTTCTGCATAGTGAAGATGTTTTTAAATTCAATTTATACAGTTTTCTTTAGTGTAGCCTATAATCAACTGAAGATAAGCTTAATTGAGGGGCAACTGCAACCATTTTCAAAAACTCATAGGCTACATGTTATTCCTGTGCTCCAAGACAGCCCAAAAATATTAGTAAGAATGAACAACTCTCACCCAAATTAAAAAAAACCTAGAGTGCTGAAACTCAAAATTGTGAAAGTCTCAAGCTGCTCCATAGGGGAATACTTTTAGTAATCTATAGGGATACAGTTTCTGTTTCAGGACTGAAAACAATAAAAAAATAAAGCTCATTCTGGTATAAAACAGAAAAAAAACAACATGCTGTGGGTCGACAAAATCAATTTCCCGTTCATTGGAGCAGCTCCAGAATTTATAGGCTACCCTCTGACATCACAAGTTTGAGATATGCCTTTTTGGTTTCTGGCTTTAACCCTTTGAAACCTGGATCAACATCACTTTTCTTGTGCTGCTTTTTGGGGGGGGGGGGCAATGAGCAATTTGTTAAGTAATGTTCCACACATTGCAATAAATTTGTAGACTTAATTATTATTATTTTTTAAAGCTAGGGAAAAAAATTCTGTAAACAATAAAAAAACATGAACAGCTGGGAAAAACTTTAGAATTATTACAATTACATATTCAAAATGATGTTACAGATTTATTAAACATTTTAAAGCACTTTGTATTGGGCAATTTCCCTGTTTGTTTGGTTGGTTGGTTGATTTTTATTTTTTATTTTTGTGCTAATTTTCATTTAATTTTCTTGTTCCTTATACTTATTTCTTGCTATGTTCACTCATTTCTCCTTTAGTTGCTAATTGCCTTCTTCCCAAAGTAACTGCAAGAAATCATTCAAATTTACTCGATTTTCAGGGGGTTAAGGTAGCTCCTGTTCCAATTTTGATTAAACTTTCCTAGACAACAATTAATAATTTAAGTGGTTTGCCCCTTTAACAGAGCATCAAAACATTTATGTGCTCCTCGTGTCTTTTTTCCCTATATAACCACTTTCTACAAAATGGTGACAAAAAATCAAAATAGGACAATAAAGTACACATAATGCTTCTCTCTGAAATGTAGCTATTTGTTTGATGCAAAAGTATAATTTCTCAAAATGAATAACAATGTTCTCAAAATGATTTCTGATAGGCCTTCACATAAACCCATTGTGTACCTAGTTTGCAATAAAGGTTAAAATTGCAAAGCATGCAGTTTGCAATTTTCAATCTACAGTTGGTTTTCATTGTAGAAGTAATTCCTTACTAGTCCAGGTAGTGGCGGTATAACACCTACTTAGCCTTTACCTACAAAAAAAAGACACAGAAGAAGAACACGTAAATTAGGACCAATCAGATCGTTTAAATACCCGGAAATAACATCCGTTTCAATTTGAAACTTTGGCGGCGTTTGATTTTGCACGTAGGTGAGTTTGTTTGACGTTAGTTAGTGAGAAAAGATAAACAACTTCTAAAAATATTACTATTACTACAGTTAGATTATGTATTAGCTAATTTGTCGACGAAAATTGGGTATAGTTTATCGCGACCGCAACATATTCGCTACATAACGCGAGCATAGCTAGCTTGTTTCTAAGAAGCTATCGTTACCCAAATTTTAATTTCTTCGTTACAGAAAAGGAGCCGAAATGGAGGCCAGCATGTCCAGACTTCTTGTTGGGCTCTCTGTAAAAATCAGTCGCAGTGACGGTGAGTTTCTGTTTTCTTTTGTAACTTTTATCCTCCAAATAATAACGCCGTACGTCGTTAAAAAGCAGGACGTTGACTTGCTTTTTGTGTAAATCAGGTCGAGTTCATCTGGCAACGGTGAAATCTGTGGATACCGTAAAGTCCACGGTTATGGTTGAGTGGGTTGAGAGAAATATCTGCCGAGGAAAAGAGGTCAGTAAACACAGAAAAGGCATTTGTTACATTAGTCATAATGTGCACCACTCAGGGGCAGTCTAAATAACGTCAATGACACTGTAATATAAGGTTATAACAATACACGTACTACTAGAATGTGTTTTTTATTGTTTAACATAACTTTCCATAACCAGGATTTTACAGTAAAAGTAAAAGACGTCAACCTTTTACACTAATACATGTGTAACAGTTGTTCTCTGATTGCTCAGGCTCTGTTAATAGATTCAGAGGAAGTGCTTCAAAAATCACTAGTAGTGTGTAAGAATTAAAGCAGATGCAGTACTACACAGTCAAAAACACTAAAGTCAATCATTATACAGTAGTTTATAATAATTCAATGCAGTGAAGATACACCTATTTTTAACACAGGAGCCAAGTGTCTATGTGGAGACCAGTATGTATTCAGCCGGTGTTGGACCTGTTGATGTGAAATATAGTGACAAAATTATTCTTTTACTGTATATATTTACTTTAACCACCTTATATTTACATTATATTCATTAGTATTATTATATTGATCTTTGAATTACCTGAAGTGAACTCTTACTAACTGTCCTTGGAAGTTTCATTTGTGAGTTAGAAACTTGCTGTTGCAGGGAAAAGGAGGCGAGTGTTGTTTGTTTCAGTATATCTTATTTTACCTTATTCTTCTAGCACTGTTGGTCAATTATAAATATGTGACTGAATGAGATCTTCTTTGCCAGAAAGCTTGCACCTCTTGGTGTTTGTGTTCTGCCCTTTCAGCGGAAGTAGATTTGACTCTGTTGAACCCTTCTTTTATTCTTTTTTTATCAGTTTTTTTATCACTATACGAAAGACAGCTGCTTTTGTATTGTGATTTATCCCTTCACTCTCCACAAATTCAGTCATTTCCACCACATGAAACAGCCATATCTCTCTTGTGAAGCATTTTGTGCTGACATCTAATCTGATTTAAAGTGTGTTTGTTTGTGATTTTAGGTTGAAGTGAGTGAGTTATGTGTACTCAATCCAGAGCTTTTGGACCATATAAAAGCTGCCACCAATCAGGCTGCAGACCCACCCACTCCTGCTCCAGACAAGGTACTTTACCTTTACTCATAACTAGAGCAACTTGTTATCAGCGTCAACAGACTAGACCACATTACAAAGAACTGTCACATTTACACGTTCAAACGTTTAACCTCAGTTATTACAAAATAATACTACACTTAGTAAATAACAAAAATGTCAAAGTTTTAAGGTGTCATCATTGTTAGGCATCTGAATAACTGATGATCTCTTTTGACTGTAGAAATATGAGGGTCGACTACGCTCATCCAGGATTCCCGCCCCTGTCTCCTGTATGTAAATATATTCGTTTTAGATTGCTGTTGATATCCAGTTGTTTGGCTCCTAACAACTTGTTTTCCTCCAAAAGCGTCTGCTCCAGCAGTCAACAAAGCTGAAGAGTCAGGTCGGCATGGCATGCATGTTCCTCTCTCTAAAGCTAATGAGTCAAATGTTCTAATCACTCCTTTGTTATTGGGATCAAGGTGTGAATGCAAAAAGAAATTCATAATCATTGGAGAGCTGCACTTTGCTCAGACTTGACCACTGATTATCCACAAAGAATCATCTGCCAAAGTTTAATGATTAGTGGTGCAGGGATGCAAATTGAGAACGTTTGGCACCTGGTGATTTTGAGCATACAGTGCTGTCTGTTTTTGTCCACTTAACTGGCCAAAATCTGGACTATTGATATAGAGGGGGAAAAAAAGAGTGCTCAGTATCTTGACAGATAACAAAGGTGTAGCATTTATACCAACGTGTTTATTCATTTGGGATAGAGTGGTCTGTGATGATACATTGCACTTGTTTTTCTCCCTTTAGAATTGACTGAAAGTAACACTATTCATCTTAAGGCAATCATATTTTCATTTGTAACTATAACTGAATATTTAATCACCTGGCTTCCACGCTAAGTTTACACTTTTCTGCACCTGTGTTAATCTCTCCTTTGTCACTCTGGGTGTCTGATGGACCTTATTTCCGGGGTGTCAGCAGGTCCTTAAAGTCTTAAAATGTCTAAAATTAAATTGTTATAAATATCAAGTCTTAAAGGTCAGTCTTGATTTTGAGTTTGTGAGGTCTCGATTGCTGCAAACATTTGATTAGAATTCATATATCCACCTTTTAATTTATTTTTGTCAAAATAAGTTGAGCTCCTCTGCCTGAAATTCCACATTTCTGATGGTACAAACTACCACTGAAACTAATACATTATTAATATTACTTTATACTTGCACTTACCTGGCGGTAAAATGTAGAAGAACCTAACTCACTTTAATCATATTCCTACATACAACCAACCTTATCAGGGAACACAAACTTGCGTTTCCCAGGTTAGCGAGGAAATGGCCCGCCTTACTCTGCCTCTGACGTTCCTAACCTAACCCTCACCTGTCCCGCCCCTCTTGCTTAAATCTAACCAATTCAACCAACGAAGACAAGTATTTGCCAGTCATAGGGAGAGTGGGGCGGGTCATTCCTTCGCTAACCTGAGATTTGTCCAAAAATCAGTTTTAAATTTGGTCAAAAATGATCTTGACAAAGGTCTTAAAAGCATTAAATTTAGCGTCCGATATCTGTCGACACCCTGTTTTTTTTATCTAATAGCAAGTATGTTGCTGCGGTTACTTTGATTGTACAGTTCCATTGCAACATGATTTGGATTATATTTAACCACAGAAAAAAACATGCTAATAATACTTACCTAAAGACTGCTTACTGTAAGATACTTACAGTCACACTGCAGCTGTTTAACTTTGATTTGTCTTACTTTCAGTTGCCAATCGGTCTCAGACCAGGCAGACGTGTATGTTCCAGGCCCCGGCCCCCGTACCAGCACCTGTTCCCCCCTGTGAGTCTTCGCAGGCGAACCGAGAGACGGTCCATCCTGATCACACCTCTTCATCAGTCCTGACAAACTCTGGTTGGTAGAGATCTTCTGAAAACATAATTAAAAAAGAAATTCACAAACTACAACACTGTCATGAAAACTTGAAATAAACTGATGCCACATATGTTTCATTTAGCATTTGGATGTTGTTGTCAGTAGGTGGTAATTATAAGACCTACCCATACAATATATCTTGCACATTTTGAATAGTCACATGACACATTGGAGGTAGTGTCACAAGATATGGAACATGTTGCATGTAATAGAGTAGATTTTAAGGTATTTTCCATGAACAGCTTAATGTTTTAGTGCTTTCTTTGTTCAGTCATTTCAAATTATTTGTCGTCTTTATAGACTCATGTACAATCTTTTGCCTTATTTAGCGCTTCCAAATCAGGAGCAGCGTAGAAAGAATGAGGCCAAACCAGCACAGTCACTTGCTTTTGTGCGTGAGGCAAAAAAGGAAAATGATGAACCTGAGAGAATGCCTCCTCCGCCTGCAGTCAAAGGTCAGTATCAAATTTAATATGTTATGATGCTGACTACTTAAAACCTCTGACATATACAGTACACACAGAGGTAAAGCTCCACACATTAGTGTCATACGTGCTCCCTTCGTCTGCAAAAGATTTTTTTTGTTTCAGACAAAAAGATGTGGAGATTAGGCACATACAGGTCTTGTCAACCCCATGTTGTATGAGAAGTATGAACTGATGGTGCATGATATGAGGCGCATACCTGTTCTGTGATTAGATTTGTTGGATAATGCAGTGATGACAAGAGTTGTGAGGTCATTAGATGTTTATTTTGATCTGACACACAAAGACAGAAAGAATAAACAAGTATATTATCTCTGTGCACTTCAGGCAGAAGAAAATCTGTGGCTCCCCAAGAGATAAACAAAGGTAACAAAAGGCTGTCTTGTGTTGTAAAGCCCTCTGAGAGGCAGACCAAGAGGGGAAAGGTGAGATTTGTTTTTCCCATTCTGCTATTTATTTTATTTTTAATTTTACAAGTATGACTCGGTAGGAAATTTGAGACACGAGAAGTTCCAGCTCACATTTTCATTCCCTTTGTTTCCTTTAAGTTTGGAGAGGCTGCTCGACCAAACCAGAAGTTTTACGAGATGATCCAAGACTTCAGAGAAACGCTGGAAATAACCCCCATATCCACAGCTGACCATGCAAGTTTGGACTTTAAACCAATGTGCCTTTTATGAAGCTGTTTGCAGGTGTGCCGTTATAGCCCGTACTTATAGAACTGGTTGTGTTTTTACAGATTGAACCTCACAGGATTTGTGTGTGTGTTCGCAAGCGGCCCCTTAACAAACAAGGTATATTGGGAGCGTTTTCTAATATCCTGTATACAGTATAATGTAAATATAAAAGAGTAGCTAAAGCGTGTGTTCTGTATTTTTCAACCTGGGCCCTATTGTCCATTGTCTTTGTGTGTAATCGACTAATGGGAACAAAAATTTTGAAATCCAATCAGAAACAGCCCAAAATCACTACCACCAAGGGTTATTACTATCGGACTCCATTTAAATTAACAGCAATTTTATCGATAAACACACTTCATTTGAAGTTGACAGACCCATAAAAGCTGTCTTGGTTAATCTTTTCACAGTTCCAACAATCACCAACTTTGGTTTGGTTGAACGAAACCCCAATTTTAACCCAGTAAGATGTGAAAATTATGGCTCTATACATGCTGAAATTGCTTTTTATTAAATGGAGTCTGGTGGAATTGGTGATGGTGATTTAGGGGCTTTTTCTTGTTCGAACAAAAAGGATCTTAGTCTTTGACAACTTTTTGAAGACATCTCTACAGAGATGGACCTTTTTTTACTAGACACTAAGAATAATTATTAGAGCCTGTCAATAGTGAAAACAGACACTTTTAATGGACGGCAATTTACCGTATGCACATGCCCTGTGTGTTTACATTGAAGCCTGTTTTGTAGCTACAGGCTATAGCAGTTTTGCTCAATACCAATTTAAACATCATATTTCCCATTAATCATTTAGACACAAAAACATGGTTTAAAAAGTGTCAATGTTGAGAAAAAAAAACTTACCCCTGTTGGCCATTAAATACCAACTTTTGTTTAATGCTGACTTTGACATTCTTGTGTATTCCAGAGATTACTAAAAAGGAGATAGATGTGGTGTCTGTACCTGGAAATGGTGCACTGCTGGTCCATGAGCCAAAACAGAAGGTGGACCTCACCAAGTACTTGGACAACCAAATCTTCCACTTTGACTACTCCTTTGATGAGACCGCCACCAATGACCTGGTCTACAAGTAATGACCTCATTTATCCTTTTATTTAGCAACATGGTAGATATGGTTGCTGGTTTGTGTAATAAGGGGTATATAGTTTAATGGGATTTGTCATCTGTCATATTGTTTTCTCTCCTTTCCCAGGAGCTGTCAATAATTCAGTTTGTGGGAAAGTGTAGGTAGAAGTGTTTAATATAGAGGTATCTGTTCAGTAATGTGTCTGCCTTGTTAATCAGGGGTACAAATGTTGGAAGCTCAAGGTGTGCAAGCAGTTATCCTCTTTTTCTTAGTTTTTGAAAAAGTTCAAAGGTTGTTTTTTTCCCTTTAGGTTCACAGCCAAACCTTTGGTGCAGTCCATTTTCGAAGGTGGCATGGCAACATGTTTTGCCTATGGCCAGACTGGAAGTGGGAAGACTCACGTAAGCCTCTGCTTACTGTATGGCATTGACTTGTCTTGAAGCAGTGTTTTCCATTTGCAGATTTTTATTTATTTTTGCTTTTTTGGCACATTTTCTCCCCAGACGATGGGAGGAGATTTCACAGGAAGGCAGCAGAACAGCGCCAAAGGAATCTACGCTTTGGCAGGTAGGACTGCACACATCCACTCAATGGTTCTACATGCACTTCACATAAAAGGAAATGCTTAATCTGGGTTTTCACATTCAGGTAACTAACAGGAATCAGTTTAAAGAATTTCTCCAATTTGTGTATATCTTCATAATTTGCATTTGATCTAATTGACTTAGAGTCCCATTGCGTCTCCATTGCTTTATTCTTGTTTTATCTGACTGGGCCTGTTACATGGGAATTTCACTTTAAATAATTATTTTATTCTTTCCCTTTCAGCCCAGGATGTTTTTGCCTATCTGAACCACAGGAGGTATACTGACCTGGATCTCTCTGCTTATGTCAGCTTCTTTGAGATTTACAATGGAAAAGTAAGAAAAATATACCTCTATAAACACATTTATGGAGAATATTAGACAAAAGGAAAAAAATCAGCTTATTCGAGTTATCCTGTGAGTTAAATATACCTGTTGATATAGGTGTATGACCTGCTGAATAAGAAGGCCAAGCTCCGCGTTCTGGAGGATGACCGACAGCAGGTTCAGGTGGTGGGCCTGGAGGAGGTCTATGTGGCCTCAGCAGAGGAAGTCATTAAGATGATCCAGACGGGCAGTGCATGCAGGTAGTTACATGTTAAGAGCGTGTATGTTGCCGTTTCATGGTACCTAGTTCTTCAAACTTATGTTTCACTCCTCCCTCTAAACTTCTGATTCAATGATAAAGTCAGCTTTTGGCCTTGCAGTCACAAATCCATACTTAATTCATTACTTAGATCTGATTTTTTGTACATCTCTGACATTTGTCTCATTCCTCTTTTCTTCTGCCCTACCATCTTTCCAGAACATCAGGCCAGACCTCCGCCAACGCAAACTCATCCCGCTCTCATGCCATCCTTCAGATTGTCCTTCGGCGCAATGACCGCGCCACCACACTGCATGGCAAATTTTCACTGGTTGATTTGGCTGGCAATGAGCGCGGCACAGACGTCAGTAGCAACGACCGCAGCACTTTGGTGGAGACTGCCGAGATCAACCGCAGCCTGCTGGCTCTCAAGGTACGCTGTGGCTACTGTGGAGGTGTGCACCAGAAAACTCACTGGACTTTGAGGCCAGTTTGACTTTATAGCTAAACCATGTAGCGGGACTGTCTCATAGACTTGCATTGTTAAAGAATATATTTCAACTGTCACAGCCCATCAAAATAATCCCTGCCACTATTTGACCCATTCGGTATGCTGGCATTTCTTGAGTCCAGTCATTTTATACCCATTCAAGTTAGCGGAAGGCTAAACCCTAAGTTAGCGAAACAAAATCTGTGCTTGCTCTATGGGTCCCACAATGTGAAAGATTTGGGTTATCTTACACCTTGGAAGTAAAACCTCTGAGCAACTTCCATCATTGTAATGAACGCAGCCCCGCCTCCAAAGCTGTGTCCAGTTCTTTTCATGCATCCATGATGTGCACTCACAAAAACGATGAGTAGCTGCGGCTGAAAGTGGAGAAGACCTGTTTCCTCTTTTGAACCTCAGCATGGATGCATATACAGTAACTCTACTAACACAGGTTGAGAATGCGATGAAGACTTTGAATACATGCTACAAATGCTTAACTCCCCTGACATTTTAATTGAAAATCACACCTAACATGCTCATGTGTTCTGCAGGAATGTATTCGTTCACTGGGGATGAACAGTGATCACATTCCTTTCCGGATGAGCACTTTGACCAAAGTCCTCAGGGATTCTTTCATTGGAGAAAAGTCCAGGACCTGCATGGTATGTAAAAACCTCAGACTTTGTGTACTTTGTATACAGTGTGTTATACTGTTATACTGAATATGATGGATGATGCTGATGCACACCATACTAATTTGAGTGTTAATATCAATGTGTGTGTTTAAGCTCAAAGTATGTACACATATTTTCCCTTCTCTTATTCCATAGATTGCAATGGTGTCTCCAGGCATGACCTCCTGTGAATACACCATGAACACACTACGTTATGCTGACAGGTACATGTTTAGCTTATGAATTGTAAAATACTAACTTTTTATTTTGAAAAAAAAAAAAGATAAAACATTTTCAAATCTTTGGCAGAGTGAAAGAGCTGAAAGGCAACGCCAAGACCGGCGGAGCAGCGAAGGCACAAGAGCCCATAAACAGCTCCACAGAGGAGGTCAGCTTGCACAAAATCAATCCATATCATAAAAAAACATTTATCATACTATACAAGTAATTTGCTGTTTTTTTTGTGTGTTGTAGGAATCTGTTGAGGATGCCAGTGTATATGATGCCATATCCCAAGTGGCAGAGCTGGAGGAGAAGGTTTATGCGCAGTTTCAGGTAGAGTTTGCTCATCTGTTCAGCATACAGGAAAATGAATGATGCCTTCTTTTTTTTTTTTTAAAGGATCGGTAAGACCTCACACCTTTATCATTTTTGTTTCTCAGAGGGGAAATGAACTCTTCAATGCAATGGGGCAAATCTCCTACAATATCGAGGCAGGACTTCCCGACCTGATGGATCATGCAAAGAAATTTTTGGGTTTGTACAAACAACATGATCTGTTTTTCTCTCTGTTTAACAGTATACTCCAAATTAAATTTAACTCTCTTGGACTTGTGTTTAATATTACACAGCAAATTGTACTATTCTCACAGGCTACGTTAACATGCACACTAATATTCAACTATTCCAAATATGACAATATTCCAAATTTTAACAGGTAATGTTAAATGCCATATTCTGTTTAGATGTTCCAAATTAGGCCTTTTTCTGAACGTAGCATTTTCCTATTAAAATGGAGCATATATGCATATTATTCAGACTTTAAGAGTATTCTTTGGACATATATGCAGAACATTCAGAATATGCATATTAAGTGGGGGTTTTTACAGCAGTTTGCTTGTTTACAGTCAGCTCTGTGCGTTTTCATGTTTTACACAAACCAAGACGCCAACAGTTTGCAAGGCTGTGGTAGAGATGCATGCCCAAAATCAAAGGCCACATTTCTGGTGGGAAAAAGGAACACCTCTTTTTTAATGTTTTTTTCTCAACATACTTAAATAGTTTGGGTACTGAATGGAAATATTGCAACGCTGGCCTTTTCAAGAGGGTGGGTGAAAGAATGAAAGAGGGAGAGCAAAATAAACAGAATATTTTGTGTATGTAAACATAGTCACTGAGGCTTGAACTTTGTTTAAGTTTGTGCAGACCAGATGATGAAGCTTTTACATTTGCGGAAAAAAACTGAAAGTTAACCAAAAATATGTCGATGACAAATGACCACCTTGTTACTGGCAGTGACAGTCTGTATGACATTTTCAAACATGGCAAACTGCATTTACTGCAATTACTGCATGTGGAGAAAGCTTTTGTTTGCCATCAAATGTCACAAGTGCCAGGGTTAAATTGCATTATACAGTATAAAGGACATAAATCTGGGTCGATACATGTGCTTTATCCTGCATTGTCTTATCTGTCACCCATAGACACGGTACTGGCTTTACAGACTGCTGTGGACCAGGAGAAAATGGCAAGGCGAAGTTATTGAGATGAACCCACCGAACCACTGACAAAGCGTGTATATTAAAAATGTCTGTTCTTACATAGCTTGATTTTAACGTGTTAATGACTGTACTAAATAAATAAAAAGTATTGACACTATCTAATTGAAACTGTTTCAAGTCTTGTGTAAAATCACTTCAGGAGCTACTCGTTAACTGTTACATGCAGTTTTTTTGCTTTGTTTTTATGTCTTGACAGGACTTTTAGTGGCAGATACTGGATTATTTGAATTAATCAAGGTGCCTAAAACAGTGACCGATGTTTGCTAATGTGGAGGCAGCAGCAGAAATTCTGTTGAAATTAATTCATTTTGGTTTTATTCTAAAGAAACAAAAAAAAGCAAAGATAGATGGTAACTGAGTACATCTGCTCACGTATAGTACTTAAGTACACTTTTGATGTACCTGTTCTTGACTTGAATATTTCCCTTTTGTTTTAATGCATGTAACATTGCCTGTTACATAAGATTTGGAAATAATTAAAGGGACTGCACTACCCCCTATCAGAGTAGTGAGGTGGCTGAGGTGTTAGTTTGTTGTCTATTATTTTTCTTGAATTATCATAGAAATATGTTTCCCTGAATGGCTGGAGGAAAATGCATGAGCCTCCCTTCACCAAAAATAACCATATTTATATTTAAATGACAAGGAAAGACCTTGGGGAAAAAGTGCAACAAAATCAAATTCTAAAATAGAATACTTATTTTTTGTAGCACACCTTTAAATACATAATTGTAATAATTGGAGCTTTAGCTTTGAGCTATGAGCTTTCATAATTTTCTAATATTCTCTCCACCTTCTCTTTTTCTCCCCTTTTAAAAATTCTTGCACTTAACAGGACATTTCTTGCCTAATTGCCAGCTTTTCCTCCAAGCATTAAAAATAAAATAGAAATAAAAATGAAAAATAAAATCAGTTTGTTTAGGAAGTTTGAATGCTTGTGACAGAACGAGAAAACTGATGTCATCCACGTTTCAAAGGGTTAAACCAAAGTGTTCATGATTTATTTCAGTTACGTACGTATACATATAATAAACCATATTCTGTAACAAAATAATACATCATGATCGAAAAGGCTCAAAATTTGTCTAAAATTGCTAAACTATATTTCATCATGATATAATATAATATAATGTAAGGTAATGTAATGTAATGTAATGCAATATAATATAATATAATGTAAGGTAATGTAATGTAATGTAATGTAATATAATGTAATGCAATATAATATAATATAATGTAAGGTAATGTAATGTAATGTAATAATATAATATAATATAATATAATATAATATAATGTAATGTAATGTAATGCAATATAATATAATGTAATGTAATGTAATATAATATAATGTAATGTAAGGTAATGTAATGTAATGCAATATAATATAATGTAAGGTAATGTAATGTAATGTAATGCAATATATATAATATAATATAATATAATATAATATAATATAACATAATATAATATAACATAATATAATATAATATAACATAATATAATATAATATAATAATATAATAATAATATAAATATAATATAATATAATATAATATAATATAATATAATATAATATAATATAATATAATATAATATAATATAATATAATGCAATATAATATAATATAATATAATATAATGTAAGGTAATGTAATGCAATATAATATAATATAATATAACGTAAGGTAATGTAATGCAATATAATATAATATAATATAATGTAAGGTAAGGTAATGTAATGCAATATAATATAATATAATATAATGTAATGTAAGGTAATGTAATGTAATGCAATATAATATAATAATCATTCTGTGTGTCAGTTGAACATCCAGAGCAGTAGGTGGTGCTAAAGGTGGGGACCAGTTGTGTTTAAAATCCCAGATTACAGCCAGAGGAAAAGGAGGGACCAACCAGTATCGACATCTCCAGATTAACCTGCCTCACCGTGTGAGTGAGGGAGCAAACCCCGCAGCGGATGGCGATGAAGTGGCTACGGTTTTCGCTCCTCGTCCTGGGGGTTTTCTCGCTGTGCTGCGCCGGCTGGTGACAGCAGCGGCGTGAAGAAGATGAAGATGCAATTTGCCACGGGACCTCTCCTCAAGTTTCAGATATGGTGAGCAAAAAAAGCGAAAATCTGGCGAGTCATTGCATGCTAGCACAACTCCCCGGCTAACAACATCGTAGGCCGAAAAATGACAAGCTAGCCAACAAACGGGAGGGTCGTTTATGTTAACAAATAAAACAAGGAGCGTTTACGCTTTTTATTTAGTATCCGAAAACCTCTGCAGTTGTCTACACATTTAGGGTGAACAAATGTGGAAGTCTTTCCCTTTTTTTTCCTACATCTAATGAACATTTCGTCGAAAACATGGCCCCGCTTCCGCTGTCAAACATGCGAGTTAACGTAAAAACCCAGTGACAGTTGCCTCGTGTCCTTAGGTTAACTTTTTATTAAACGTTTTTTTAATAATTTTGATATTAACAATCCTGTTAAGATTCTCCATCTGTCTGTAGTTATTTTACACAGTTAAAATAGTTTGCCTTTTTTGTCTAGACTGAGCTGGAAATTTACGATAATCTAGCTAACGTTAGCTAAATTACATCAAACTTTAACAATAGTAAGGGACTGTTCCTTATTTATGAGAGGTAATGAGGTGGTGGAAAATGAGGGAGGTACCTCGTTTTTTTAAGTATTGGGGAGTGCATTATGTTTCTTTTTATTTTTTAATTCTAAAGTCAAACCAATTATTATAGCCAGAAATTGTATAATGTGGTTATTTTTCCACCAATGTACAAAGCAGATACGGGACTGTTATTGATGGTACATAACAAGGGAGGCATGTCAAACTATTTTTTAAGCACTGGGTAGATATCTACAATTTTAAACCCACTGAACCCAAATCCCTGTGTTGGGTGTAAAAGGGATGTTTTATTGAAGAATTGCCAAAGTTTAATGATTGATATCCCAGCAAGAACATGTAAAAACAAAAATTATTGTCAGATATTCAAATTCTGACTGTCCTTAAACACATCATGTGCAGTGTTGGCTTAATCCCTTAGATGTCTTGTTTAATATTTTGCCAAAAATCAACCAGATCATGTTTAAGAAAAAAACAAACAAATCATCTTTGGGAAAAAAAATATGGTTATTTATGGTGGAGGGAAGGTCATGTATATTCCCCCAGTCACTCAGGGAGGCTCAAAGGAGAAATATGTTTAGCCCTGGGAATAGTCATGATAAAAAAAAATAACAAAAACAAAGTTGCACCCCAGCCACACCCCACTGCAATAAATAAAGCACAGTCCCTAAATGTTGATTGTTAATTTCAAAACGTTGTGCTGCAGTCTGGTGCTCCGCGAATTTCCCCACTGTGGTGTGTTAATGAGCATCAAGTCATTATGTGGAAACAACATGGACGCTACTAAGAAGATGTGTATGATTTTATTTCTCAAAGTGAAGCTTTATATTGCTGACTTTTGTCCCAGACTTGTTACTACACCAGTACATCATCTCAAACTAGGCTGTTTAATATGTTTTTACCCAATTAATACTAATAAATAACTTTTCTAAATCATCTAGGTCACATTACAAGGACAGAAATTGATAGTTTAAACCTAATACCATAATACAAAGTAAGTGAGAGCAAAAAAAATGCAATATGTGAATTTAAAAAAAAAATGTATCACAATCAGCAGAACACTTACTTTCATCCACCATGTTTCTTATGTCAACTTTATGACTGGTGTATCAGCATTTTCGCAGACTTTTGGAGTTGTTGTTCCATCTTAAGGGGGCTTTCATGTAACTTTTCCCAGTCAGCAACACATTTTTTTGTTTATTCCGACACCACATGAATATAGTGCTCCAGGAATAATGTTTTTCTATAGACCGATGTGAACCTTAGCATTGCCATGCTTGCCTTGTCAAAAGTCCCATGGGATTTTTTCATTAGATTTTGCATTAAATCATCTTTGGGAAAAAATATGGTTATTTATGGTGGAGGGAAGGTCATGTATATTCCCCCAGTCACTCAGGGAGGCTCAAAGGAGAAATATGTTTAGCCCTGGGAATAGTCATGATAAAAAAAAATAACAAAAACAAAGTTGCACCCCAGCCACACCCCACTGCAATAAATAAAGCACAGTCCTAAATGTTGATTGTTAATTTCAAAACGTTGTGCTGCATTCTGGTGCTCCACGAATTTCCCCACTGTGGTGTGTTAATGAGCATCAAGTCATTATGTGGAAACAACATGGACGCTACTAAGAAGATGTGTATGATTTTATTTCTCAAAGTGAAGCTTTATATTGCTGACTTTTGTCCCAGACTTGTTACTACACCAGTACATCATCTCAAACTAGGCTATTAAATATGTTTTTACCCAACTGAAAGTCTCATTTGTTAACCACAAACCTTACTGCAGGCATCGAACCAAAAGCCCATTCAAACATCCATTTACTTCAAGGCAAGGTAACCGGGAGTGCTATCACACATTTCCAGGTTTTAGGACTCATTCTTTGGGCACCTCATGCACAGTTATGCAAGTGACAATATCACATGATTTTGAGATCATGCAAGGAAGTGTGACTTAAGTAGACAAGAACACAAAACAAACATTTGCATTGCAAATTCATGCTTTTCTGTAAAGCAGTATATGCCGTTAACAAGTGCCTGTAGCAGTGGAGTACAAGGGGTTATTTTAGGGAGATCAACTTGCTGCTAACTGGAATTTCACACTAACACTAAAACTTTCCACAAAGAAGTAAAACAATATACAGATAACTGTGGGAATCACATGCACCAGATCTCAAGGCTAAATTCACAATCTACCCTTGGAATCACATCATTGTTGTTGCTGCCTTTTATCCGTGTTTGATGTTGCAGCTGCACACAATGAATGTCTCTCTAACAGTGTGTTTGTCTCCTCACAGTATTTCCTGAGGGTACAAGCGGGTGTTTGAGGAGTACACGCAGGCCTTGTACCAGCGGTACCCAGACATCCGCATTGAAGGGGAGAATTATCTTCCTGTGCCCCTCTATCGGTAAGAGAGACATTGTCTGCCTTGTTACAAGTGGATTATTTCCAGCTTTATTAAAGTAGTCTGAAAGCTGCCCAGGATTAGCTGTGATTTGACTGAGGAAATGGAATTCTCATGCAGTCAGGCTTATCTGGCCGTGGATTTGTCTTTTGTAGTTTTGTAGACTGAATTACTGGCCTTAAAAATGGCTAAATGTAAGTCAAAGGTGCCATTTAATGTGGGTTATTTAAAAACTGACCACATTATTATTATTTTTTCGTTGTTGTTTGTTTTTTTATTTAAGCTACTGCAAGGATTTTTGGTAACGCTCAAGAAAATGTCCTGCAACACACAGTGTAATTCCTAATGATTTTCAGTGTATTTTTTTGTTCTTTGTACCACGACAGTATGTACTGCTAATATTTTTGTTAGGTTGCATGATATGCAAAAAAATCCTATTTCAATTATTTTGACAGATATTGCAATATGAGTTGTGATTTTAGTGATTTTCTATTTTTGCATCTTATTTTCTCTTAAAAAATAATTAATAACATGTTAGATAACATTATACATATTATACATTTTACTTTCATCAAAAAATTGCAGCTCCTGCAATGAGGATATTGCACTTTGCCACATTGTAATTTTGATTATATTTCGATTAATTGAGCGGTCGTAGTAGGTATAGGGGAAAAAAGAAGTAAATTTAGGCAACAGGGGGTTATTTGGATCAGTGGCTGAGTCTCAATGTGAAACTGGTTTGTGCACTTGTCCCAGGTGTTGTCATTAAAGGTGTGGTGCCACTGAGACACTCGGGTCCTCATCAGTTGAATCTTAATAAACACACCAGAGATTAGCTGCAATAAAGGAAGGAGACAGTATCACTCCCTGGGCTTCAAATTCTCCAGACAGTGTTTTCCAGACCTCTGGCTCTTTCTGGCTCAGTCACAGGAAGAATCAGGTTATGTCCACTGACGGGTTGTAGTTTAACCAGTAACACACACAGGTTTAAAGTAGGGATGCACGGTAATTATCTGGACTGATAATCAGTAACCACGTGCGGTTACTGAGGCAGTTGGGGACAGGGAACATAAATATTTTTGGGGCATAGTGTCATAGTGTTGGAACCTCGTCATCCAGAGAAAATTATATGACATAGTAGTACTGGAGTTACCAATCACAAGAAAGAGAGGACAGGAAGTTAAAATAATAAAGAAATCTGAAAGGAAAAAATAAAATAAAACAAGGCTGTTAAAATAAAAATGAAAAAACAATAACAGTTATTGCTGGTCACATAAATATGTTACATTCTTATTAATAACTGATACATTTAAGTTACCAGCATACCACTTAATTATTTTAAAGAGGGCAATTTTCTCGCAAAATCGTCATCACTGTTGAAAAGAATAGTAATTATTTATATTGGATGAAGCCACTGCTTCACGGTTGACAAGACTTCCTGCTTTATTTTACACAATGAAGCTTAATTTGTATAAGTCAAAGCCATGCTCTTCTTTCTTGACACAGTGTGTGCAGCTAATGTTGCTGTAGTTGTCTGAGAAATGAAATGAAAACTTTATTATTTTTAATCATTTACTGGATGTTAAGATGATTTAGATATGCTGTCACCGCTGTGTTTTTATTTAAACTTTTACATTAATGCTCCTTCTGTCTTAAAACATGGTAATCTGTCCAAAATGTTGTATATTTGATAAACTTATAAAAATAATAAAAAAGAAAAATCATACAAGCTCAGAAACTGCATTGTCCTCAGAAATTAGCCATTCACTTGATCATCTGATAAATCTCAATACTGAACATAATTTATGCAGGGCCTCCATATATACTCAAATGCATGCTATAGAGACTTTAATACACAAGTCCTCTTTCCAATGCAGGTCTTGATAACATCAGTCTTATCTACTGAGTAATGCTTAGTCTGTGAATGTTTTTCCATAAACTTGAAATTAATTTTTTGGCATAAAACAAACTGAGGTCTATGAATACTTGTTCATTTTGACTGTAGTTGTGTTTGTACAGAAGATAAACCAAAACAAGGGTCCAGTGAGATTTTTTGGGTATACCCTTTTTAAAAAAAAAAAAAAAATCTTAACTATGTTTATTGAACATGACCAAACTACATGCTCAAATCTATCTAGATAGCTGTAATATATCCTGAATGCTTTGGACTGCCATGATATCTACAACAGGCTTTTAGGAATTGTATTAAAAGCCAATTTCTTGTTTTATTTCCTCAGACATGTTGCTTCCTTCCTGTCTGTGTTCAAACTGCTGGTGATTGGACTGATTATTGTCGGCAGGGACCCATTTGCCCTCTTTGGTATGCAAGCCCCAGGCATCTGGGAGTGGGGCCAGGGAAATAAGGTGAGGTTTACTATAGAAGTCATTAATGTTCACGTCCAATGGGAGGGTTTGCATGGTAGTTTTCATGTGTAGCAGTGGGATTAGGATTGTCTGTAGGATGCAGCAGAGCATTTGTTTTGCAGGTAATCACTGCAGATATTGCACAGAAGCATGGTTTAAATGTACAAATGGAGGAAAAGTAGGCTTTATCTTGGCTGTGTTTTAATACAGTTACGTACAAACACACTGCCGAGTACAACCAGAACCCATGGGATTTCATTAGCTGTTCATTCAGGGTCTTCAGGTGGTTGTTTTGTTTTGCTTGCATCTGTTATCCACGGTGTTACAGACATGCCAAAGGCTCAGAGGGAGAACGGCCAATGACTGCTAACATCACATATTTGCAAATAAAACAATCTTGTGTTTAAACAGAGAGCTGAGGCTGATAAAATACGATGCGTTTTTAAAAGCCAGATATATAAATTACAGAATACTTTGCAATTGCCTACAGAATAGATAGACATTCAGCAAGCATTTGGCATGGACTTATTCTGCTTATAAATATAATCCAAGCCACAACTTGACTGATAACAGACTTAGCCTGAGGATCTCCTGCTTTGTGTGTGTATTAAAGGTACTGTGCATTTTCAGTCATTTGTGTAATATTTGGTAGACTCTGTCAACATCCTCACAGTTGAAAATATGTGGCAGTTGGGCTGCAATAACCTCTAAACTGTGCCAGTTTAAAGGTTAAAATATTAAAAATATTAATGTTAAAATAAAACACAATATTAAGATTTTAATGTTTTATGGTGTAGCAGCATCTTCTGTGACCAGCTGTGTTAAATGGGTTTATGATCTCATTGATCACAGGGCCCTGAATTGAGTTGAATTGAAATGTAGCAGACTTTGTGATATTAGCAAAATGTTGTATTGTTGTCCAAAGAATCAACATAATATTGTATTGTGGTTAAATTAATGATTTACACCCCTAAATGAGGCTAATTAAAAGATTAGTGTCTAATTTTTGACAGCATTGAAAATCATTCTGGATTTCTAAATACCTGATATACTGTAATAAAGTGATACCACATAAGCCTCCTGAATATATAATACAGCACCACATTCATCCTGTGGGGCTTTGTCCTTTATTGTTTTAATATTTAAACAGTATCTTTTCAGTGCACTGCTATGGTGATCCATCAAGTGAACACAATCCAAAAAAAAAAAATTGCAAACAAAACTGCAAGTAAAAAATAAGGTGGGTAGATAGTTTTTATGCAAAATTTTACAACTCATGTTTCTCTCTTGCTTCTTTCAGATTTATGCCTGTATGATGGTGTTTTTCCTCAGCAATATGATTGAAAACCAGTTAATGTCCACAGGAGCGTTTGAAATCACATTAAATGGTGAGTCCGTGTTTCGACACAACGCTTATAGCTTCAGATTCATTCAGCCTTTGTATCATTCAAATATTAATACATTAAAGTGTTAATGGAAGAAACTGCAGTGAATTACAGTAAAGTGAGTATTGCCTTTCCATAGATGTGCCAGTGTGGTCAAAACTAGAGTCAGGCCACCTGCCCTCAATGCAGCAGCTTGTGCAAATCCTGGACAACGAGATGAAGATGAACGTTCACATGAACACAGGACCACACCACCACTCCTAACCCTACTCCTCACATCCTGGCTGGAGCTAAAAGCCACTCCATGTAAGTACAGTAGTGTTCATAGACCTTTGTTTTTATTCCGTTTTCTGCTTATTATCTCCTTTCCCTTACTCATGGGACATAGTGGCCAGTGTTTGGCTTATTACTCTAAAAATGTCATTTATCAATCATTACTCTTTACAGAAGTATTATTACATTACTTCTTGCCAACAGTAATTCATTACACTACTCAATATATTATTTTTCCAAAACACCCAACAAAATTGTTAATTGCATCATTTCTCATCAAAATTCAGTCTTCGTATGTGCGCCTCTGCGGATGTTAGGGTAATCGCCTGTAGGTTTAGCTTAAGCTAGATATCTTGCAGTTTTTGTATTTATTTAAATTATTTTTGCCATGGGGACTTTTGTTGCCCGTGACCAGTGTTTTTTCAAGGCTCTCTCTGAGAGATGTAGAGTCAATTGTGGAGCAACATTTCATCCACCACTTATCCACCCACAAACTTCATTAGTTCTTTGTAGCCTGAAGCTGTCCACGATGGTTGTTTAGCCAGTGCAGGGCTTAAACCACCCTCAGCTGCAGAGGACAGCTTGTCTTTGGTTTGGTGTATTTCTTGGAGCTTTTTCCTGTGTTTCAAATGTGATTAAAAGACATGTTTTTTTGAGTGAGAAGAGTCTTAATATTACTACCTGCAGCAACAGCGTGCTGGTCAACAAAATCAAGTCATAGGAATATTTCCATCCAATAATTTTAAGCGTTTCCATCTGCCAAACCAGCTTGCTGCTTTGTGACGTGCATGAGAGGCGCAACAATTACGAAAATTAATGCACTGATGATTTTTGTATTTCAAGTTGGTACTGGGGTCTTAACGAAAGCAGCATTGTGATGAGTTATTTTGTTTTGGGGTAACTGTAATATTATTCGGGCTGCATGTGAAGGTCGGAGGCTATAATCATCATTCGGAGACCCTCAGTCAACTGAGATGGAGGTCGAGCAGTCTTTTTTTTCCGTGCAGTGTTCCTCTTGGGATGTTTTTTTTTCCCCAGGTTTTGCTGCAGAGTGAGTGTTCTTGATTTTCAGATCTGCGATATAGGACTAGCTGTTAATTTCCCTCTCTTCCTGTCCAGGTTTGAGGTGGGTTTCTCATTGGGCTGTGAAGTGATGTTTATGAAGGTCTGCGCTGAAGGCAGGAAGACTGCTAGCACAGACTGGATGCCCCCATCAGTCTTCACCATGCCCCTTAGAGACGTCCCGCCCCTGACGCCAGAGTGGGATCTATGGCAACAGTGCCGGCCATTCTGTAATTTTCTTGTACTATTCATAACTACTGCAGATTTCATCCAGATGTTATCAACGGTCCCATAAGGAGAGATTTAACTTTGATTCTTATAGTCTTTAACTTGTTGCATATAATTGATCTATGTGAATTAAAAAAAAAAATCGTGTCATTTGTACCACTGAGCCACATGTAGAATTTTAAGTTTATTGTTCTAAAAGTAGCTTAGGCATGTAGAAAATGCAACACTTAAAACCTGTCATCACTGTTGTGAAAATAACATTGGGGAATTGTGTCTTGGTATGATTTCTGAATAATTTTTATATTTGCATAACTTGAAGGAAGCTTGGAGATTAATAA
The DNA here is from genome assembly GCF_008729295.1 of Plectropomus leopardus. Taxonomy (NCBI): domain Eukaryota; kingdom Metazoa; phylum Chordata; class Actinopteri; order Perciformes; family Serranidae; genus Plectropomus; species Plectropomus leopardus. The sequence goes on from NC_056474.1 coordinate 14,661,410, forward strand.
AACGTATAACTATTTAACTGTAGTGTGGTGTTTACTGATTAATTAGAAATCAGGTGTTATAAATGACATCATTTAAAAAGATTGTGAATCACAGTAAAGGTTTAAATCGAAAAATCTGAGAGGAAAAGTAGGAAATCTGAATGGCTCGGAAATATGGCTGGCGTTTTCATAAAGCAGACAGCCCGCCTGATTCAAGTCATTAGTGCACATCTTTAAGCCATCTGTTCCGCCTAATGCTATTAGGAAGACTTGAAGATCTACGCTGACTTGATTAGGAGACAAAAGGATTAACTGAGTACAGAGTAAGAGTAAAACATGGTGATGTCACAGTCACAGTTGGGTTTTGAATATCCCTGACAATGAAAAATTCTTCATTATGACAGGGTTGCTAAGTGCTTGAATTTATATATTTTGTGCAAGAATAGAAGATCTGTCTCCATCTCTCATCTTGCACAATATGTTGTTTTGTTGTGCTGTCAGAGACGCCAAGAGACCACATAGTCTGCCATCACTGTAACTGTGTTATGTAGCGTCAACACGTTCAAGCCTCTTGCCTTTTCATTGTTGTGAGAGCCTGCTCGTGTTGTAACATTAAATAACCTTGATCTGTGTCAAACTATGTAATGCTGGGTCCTTAAATTTGAGAGAATTGGGCCTGCAAAGTCCTTGAACAGATCTAGATTGAAGGTTTGGGAACCCTGTTGAGTTTTAGTAACAACTGAAGGAAAAAAGGGGGGGATAAAGGGACATAGATCACCTTTGAAATTATTAAAAGATTCACAGAAACCCAGATTCACTATGGACACTGGTGAAACAATACTAAAACTTTTAGGCTTTTACTTTTTTTTTAGTTAAAAGTGGTTTAGTGCTTTTATATCTATTTTTTGACATCAGGTCTCAAATGCCATCCATGAACTGTGGATTCTATGTTTTCAAGTTGGAGTACAGTGATGTAAATGCCATCATACCTCCTGAAATCGCATTAAGAGACATTAAAAGACACCAGGTCCTTGCTTTGCCTCTGAGGGCACGGCAGTGGCCAGAGGCATCACATTGCCGAGTTGTCCGTCTGTTAAGAACAGCTCGAGAATTTCTTCAAATTTGGCACAGACATCCTCTTGAACTCATTTGGCGGTCAAAGGTCAAGGTCGCTGTGACCTTGCGTCTGTCTCAATCTCATTAACGTGTTATTTCAGGAAGGCCTTAAGGTAATGTACTCAAATATGGCACAGAAGTCTAGTCGGACTTAAAGGTGAACTGATTTGATTTCAAAAGTCAAGGTCTCTATGACCTAAGAAAAAAAGCTAGGTATGACAAAATTTCCCAAAATGTCCGGTAGAAGTGGTGACATCTAAAAGTCAAAAGGTCAAAGGTTAACTTTACTCTGACATCATAATGTTATGCAAATACACTTTTCTGGCCATAACTCAGGAGGGACAGATGGAGAGACATTTTCTGAGAATCAGATGATTAAATAATCAACTACTCATTTCAGCTTTACTAGTATAAAGTGTTTGGTAACTTAATTTATAACAAAACATTTTTTATTAAATCTTCTTATGTTTTCATGCAAAAATTGTAATTTGTAAAGAAACTAAAGCTTTCAGATAAATGTAGTGAAGTAAAAAATAACCCTCTGAAATGTAGTGGAGTAAAAGTGTAATGTGGCATGAAAATAGAATATAAATAAGTATAGTAAAGTATATTTGCCTCAAATTTATATTTAAGTACAGTAGATGATTAAATGTACTTAATTATGTTCCACCACTGGTCTGGGCAGACGTGTATGTTAACTGTAACTGAAACTTGACTGGTTCAAAATACACCATGCAAAATACACGTTGCTATCACTGTTTTAATGTATTTATGACTAGTACATCAAAGATAATCCTGAAGGCACCGACAGATAAAGGCTCTTTCACTGTCACTCATCATCACATCAGCGCTGACTTCCAGAAGTCTCTGGGCAACAACATGTAGGTGCGGGGCTTGTGTGGTTTTCGGCAGCCGGGGGTGCGAGGGCGTCATCAGGCACTGGTGGAGATGCTGGATGGCCAGGTTGATCCTGATCCTGGCTGCTAACACAAACAGCTCCTCCTTCAGTACTGAAGGCCCCGACACAGCCATGTCTGTTTTACATTCACCCTGAAGGGGGGGGGAAACGTTTTTTAAGTTAGTGAGGCAGAGCTGGAAACGCTGGTAACTGCAAGATGAACATGTAGACAGTCAAGATAAGGTTTACTTCACCTGAGCGCAGCAGGTAGCCACACTGAATTTAGCCTGTTGACCTTTTGCCAGGAAGGAGACAAACACTTGTTCCTTCCCGAGGACTCGGACCCCAACAGCCTCATTGAGGGACAGGAAGACAGGGTGAAGGGGAGCTGGAGCGAGGCCCACGCTACCCCAGCTCCACCGACGTACCCTGGCACCCAGCTCATCAAAACACTGACCGCCTGAACTATTTAAGTTCAGCCTGTAATGTAAACACAAACATATACATTGAGTATTATGGGTTATTGTGAGCATGGCTCTGGATAAGACCTTATTTTTAAACTGTACATTAGATGCATCCTTTAGTAAAGAAACAGGATAATTTATATTCACCTAAAGATTAAAAAAATGAAGTGATCTAAAATACTAATTACAAACATTTAAAATCAAGAAATGGTATGTATAAATGCTTTTCTTTGTACCATATGTTGCCATTGCTGTGATAACATGTCGCCTTGCCGTCAGACTGGAACATGGCTCTAACTGGTTGACGGGAGGCAACGCTGTCATCATACACGATGCAGACTCTGCCATTTTCCTCAGTGACCACGACAATGAGGGCCAAGAGGCCTGAGGGATAGCTGTTAGCACGACGATAAGGATGGGAACACCCACTGTAGAGTGCATGTCACTTTGCGCATACAACGTTCTCTCTAATAATATAACCACATGATAAAAATATACAAAAATGTGACTGTGAGTGGATACAAGACCTGGGCAGAGCCATTAGGGAACACCGTAAGAAATTTAACTCCGTTGGAATAATACTTCTGTAGACATTCAGCCTCAGCCTGTGGACATACCAGATTAAACACGATCAAAATATGTTCATAACAGACCCTATGTTATAAAAACAGGCACAGTATAAATATTAATAATCATTTGATAATAAACTTTCTTTAAAAGGACAACAAACTTTATAAAATAGACAGTTGATGATAAACAAAATATGTAAGTAAAGGTAAAAAGTTAAGAGACTAGTGATAATTTTAAAAAATGAGATAATTAATATATTTTGTATCACAACTTTTCTGAAATTTTATGTTTAAGTATTACTTAAATATGCACTCTTTACATACATTTCCAGGACATAAATCTAACCTAAAACAAACACATTACTGGGTTTCAAGGATTTTTTTTTCTTTCCATTAGTCAGACAAAATACATAGAGGCAAAATAGCCCAAAATCTCTAAACTGACCAGTACGGTGCATAAAACAACTGCCTTCACCTGTATTGGGCTTATGTGAATGGTCTCATCAGTGTGGATAACAATAACAAGATACACTTAGTATTGACTTGTTTCAAACAAAACCATTTACTAAGGAGACTGCAGGTCCTTTCTTTCGTCATGCTCCTCCGTGTAAACTCCACATTTCTGATGTGAAAAAATATTTAAACCTATCACTGAGACTAATACCGTATATTTACTTCATACTTGCACTCATTTTTCAGTAAAATTTGGTTAAGAATTACTTTAAAAAGGTCTTAAAAGCTTTAAATATAAGTGTATGATACCTGTACAAACTGGTTTAGGGACAGAAAACGTGATAGTACTTGTGAGTACCTGATGATGACATATGCCGAATTTAAGTGGCTTGTGGTCACAAAAAGAAAACAATGGCTGTTCCTCCTTCCCCTCTATTTTCAAGTGTTTCTCAGTTACGTTACAAGGACACACTGTCCAGCATCCTGTTTCTGGGGCACGTGAGAGCCGGAAGCTAAGGACCTTTGATGGTGGAGCAACTAAACAAGCAAAGAACAAACTGTATCAGTCTCACAAAGCTATCTAACATCACAATTGTTTTGTTACTTAACAAAAATCAGAAAAAAATATAACTATACACACCGTAAATCAGCTCATACTTGTTTATCACTGAGCTGTTACTCACAGGTTTCTGCCGCAGGTAGCTGGATTGAGAAATCCTCATCGATTCCCAGAACTGATTGTTCTCTAGTAAAAGATACAGATGCATTGCTCTTTATTTAAAATTATATTTATTAAAGGGACAGTTCACCCCAAATCATAAAATACATATTTCCCCTCTTGCTTGTAGAGCTATTTATCAATCTAGTTTGTTTTGGTGTGACTTGCTGAGTATTGGAGATATCAGTCGTAGAGATGTCTAACTTCTTCTGAATATGATGGACCTAGATGTGCACTCTGCTTGTGGTGCTCAAGGCACCAAAAAATACATTTAAAATACTCAACAGAAATGTCTCTTTCCAGAAATCATGACCCAGTCAGTCAAGATAATTCACAGACCTTGTGAGCATCAAAACACACCCACCAACCAAATCACCACAAAGAAGGAAGCGGGCATCTACTCTGGATGAAAATGTAAACATTAATTGCATCCTCCTCGGTTGAGCTTTAATGTTAGCTAGCTCAGTGATGCTAGGTGAGTTAGCAGTAGATGCACGCTTTCTTCTGCGCGGGGTGATACAGTTGTCAGGTGTAGTTCAGTATAAGAAAATAGTTCCTATGTGAAAACAGATTGAGCAGTTTCGTGTAGGAACTCCTTTCTCATACCATACCACACCCAATTACTGTATCACCATACAGAAGGTGTGTACATCTACTGCTAGCTCACCTAGCATCACTGAGCCAGCTAACATTAAAGCTCAACTGAGGAGGATGCAATTTATGTTTACATCTTCATCCGTAGATGCCCCACTCCCTTCTGCGTGGTGATTCGGTCGGTGGGTGTGTTTTGCTGCTCACAACAAGGTCTGTGGAATATCTTTTAAAACTGGGTCATGATTCCTGGAAAGAGACAGTACTGTTGAGTTTTTCAAATGGTATTTTTATTTTATTTATTTATTTTTTTTGGCACTTTGGCACCACAGGCCGAGTGCCATCCAGTTCCATTATAATCCAGAGAAAGCAAACATCTCTACAGCCGATATCTCCAACACTCTGCTACACCAAAACAATCTAGATATACAAATAGCATTTCAGATAAGAAAATAAATATTTTAATTTGGGGGTGAACTGTCTCTTTAAGATTATGATTTCACTATCTTTGTGTTTCTGTGTGTTGGATAAAAAAAATAAACTACATTTTGTGATGCAAATTTGTACCCAAGTCCATGTGGTAAGTCCATGATAAACTTGCTGTGATCTTCTGTCTCTTTCCCTTGGAAGACACAAGCTCCTCCATCTCTGTGGCTGGTTTGTCTTCCGGCGATGTTGTAGTCCTCGGGTAAACATCTCCCTCAGCCAAACATCTCTGCTTCACCAGCATCTCATACAACCACCACCGCTGGGCACAGCAGAAGAGCGGACCTGGCTAAGATGGAAACAAAAGAATATGCAAGGTCAGCAGTGCATAATGTAAAAAAGAACAGAAAAAGGACTAAAAATTTGTTTCTTTCTTCCTCACCTCAGGTCCCGGTGTCCATGACAGATCCAGTGATGGTTGGGCCTTTTCTCCGCAGTACTCACATTTTACTTGGCACTCTCTCACAGGCTGGGACAACAAAGTGTTAAAATTGGACTAATCAATAAAATAGATAGCTATAGATTCAGTGATACTCAACTTGCTTTGCTTGGGGGACACTTTTTCAAAATGACAGGAGTCCAGTCGCAGCAGCCCATGTTGAGATGTCAGATTTTCGAAATTTGTAGGATTTTAGCATGTTTTTTGGATTGTCTGACCACATTTCTCAGACTTAAGGACATTTCTCAGATTTTAGGGTATTTCTAGGATTTTAAGACATTTCTAAGACTAGGACATTTTTCAGATTTTAGGACCTCTGGCAGCTTCTGTACACTAAAAATTCAAATAAACAATTCCCAGCGTGAATTACCTTATTTTTATTATAAGTTAGAAAATGGTTGGGAGGGATTTGGCCCACAGGCCATAAGTTGAGCATGACTGCTATAGATGGAAATGTAATACTGTAAGTAGAAACTTGATCTTTTTACCAATGGAAGAATGGTTGCTGAGTTTGTCCTGAGGTTGTCAGACTCCCGATTGTACCTCAGAATTCCTGCTGCTCTCAACACAATGGGTGGGTGGGTCACTGAGGCAGACTGTGGACAGCCCTCTGGTATGCTCTTACAAAACAGAGAAAAATTAAATACACAAATAATTCATCAAACACTGGTAAATGAGATATTTTTTGATTAAAAACAAACAAACGAACAAACAAATTTACGTGGTAATCAAGGACAGACAGACAGGTGGCTCTCTGAGAATAAGCTCTTCTGCAGCAGCAGCGGCATCTAATGGTAAAAACAAAATGCATCATTGATTATGTTCCATTAAGAGAAGTAAACAGGCCTATATAAGATAGGAACTTAAATATTTTCTATTGCAGTAAGCTTTTTGGCCCCCCCTAGTAATTCAATTTGAATTGTGCTCAGAGTTGACTTACAGGAAGAGCTGGACATCATCTTACTGTCTGTCCTTCTGACCGCAGTAAAGTCACTGTATTTATTTTATTTAGTCTTCACTGTGTGTGCAAGGTCTCTCCTGTTGAAAATTAGTATATATAGCAGACCGATAAGGAGGCAAACAGATAAATATCTTTAATCCGTATTTTTTCCACTATTTTACATTTAAGTAGCAGAATCAGAATTATATTTTACAAAATATAACATTAATTATCATGTACAAAATTAGACAAAACAAAGCATGAGATAAAACAATACACCACACAGCATATCTGCTTGAGAGTTCCTAAATATTATCTTTAGATTTAAATTTATTGTAATAAAAATAAACACACCTGCAAGAAAAAAGCAATAAAATAAGAACACATAAAGTAATGCACTCACATCAATGTGTCATGCTTGCTGTTGTTGTCAGTAACCTTGGAGATGAAACAGTAATGTGGGAATGTAATACCCAGCATTGGCCACTGGCTGACTGATTTTAATATCCACCAGTATTATGAAACACAATTACAATAAATGATACAGAAAGACTGCTGACTGTGTATTCAGTCAACTTGGTCTGAAAACAAGAGGAAACTTTTGTCAAGGCTAAAGTTAAAATAGATTAAATTTGGGGACTGAGTTTGGGTTAATTTAAAAAAAAAAAACCTCAATTAGTTTCTATTACTTTGTGAATTCCGTAATCATATTTGGAGATTGAATTCTATTTGAATTTCCAAATTTCACAAAATATCAAAATCACATCAGTAATATTCAGTTGATTTGGAGAGACTAAAAAGATAAAACAATCTCACCTCAAGGTGCATTTAATACCTTTGGTTAGCATTTAGATTTTGTTTTCTAGTGTTTCCTTGGCAGATGGAGATTGCCCTGTTGTCATGGAGCTGTACATGTTCAAATTTCAATTTTTTTCTCTGTACATGCCAAAGAAACTAAAAAGTTTTTAGTGTCTGTGGCTTCAGCACTAGCTGAGTACATTCAAGGAAGTCCTTTGGAGCCAATTAAATAACACAACTTTAAAAAAAGTGCAGCTCAATAAAATAAAAACTCGAAAGAAGAAATAGTCTCAAATGTGTGCATACTTTCCACAAGTCAAGTTTTTTTTTCTTTAATATATATATTTGTTTCCTTGTTATTGGTCTCCAAACAGATCACAACTCTGTTTCAAGCCTATTTAGTCAAAAATAGCTAACACTTATAGTTAGTTTTCTTGAGTCCATTCATGGTTTACAAAACAACCTAATCTTAATTTTGCAGTTGTTCTTAGGGTTCTGATCATATGACATTATCTTAATAGAAGGTCAATAATGAATTTTGAAGCCCCACCAAGTAATCTTATTTCACATTAAATCTATATATCTTGGTAGTTTGTAAGGTGCATATTGACATTTTTTTTTTTTCGACTACCTGTTTCCAAACTCACTTTCACACATTTCCCATCCATCTTTTAATGCAGTGACACGTGCAAAAAAACACCAGATGGCAGAGTGGTTGTGCTTTTTTTCCCCTTCAGATATTTATGTGGGTCAGAATGAGCCTCTCTAGTCTATTTTTTTAAATATATATATATATTTTTATATATTTATATTTATTTTTTTTTTTATGAATTAAAAAAAATACTCAGTAGATCAGTGACATAACTGCGTTTTAACTGAATAGAAACAATAGCTCTGACAATTAAATCTCATAATAACCACATCATCACTGCTTTTAAATTTATTAAAAGGATAGCCCCCTGAGATGTGTCATCTTGCTTTACTCCGTTTTAACTGAACAGAAACAATAGCTCTGACAATTAAATCTCATAATAACCACAACACACAGAGACCGATTACATACACTCCTGCCTATCTCGTGAGCTTTTGGCATCAGCAGGTGAAATCAATATCAGCTAATTAGAAACAGTCATGCGGTTCTTGATTGGTTACTGCAGCAGCTGCACGCAGTGGCGGCTGCAGATTAAATAGCTGCTGCAGAGCTGAGTCTCTCAGTTCCTAACATTTTCAGGACTCATGCACAAAATGACAATGCGTAAAGGAAAGAGGAAAAGTTCTGCTGTTTACTTGGCTGTTATTCTAGCGTGCTATTTGGCGCAAACGATAGACTGTTATCGACTGAGGAAAACAGAGCGGCGTGAGGGGCGAAGAGAAGCCGATGTTGCCAAAACGATAGCTTTCCAAGAGGGGAATATTGTGTTCGGGAGAGTTTTTGAGAAAGGGTCTGGCCTTGAGCCGCAAACCACAGAGGGGAGCAAGAACTCAAACGCTTCTGTGGAGGATGAAGCTGCTTATCAAGCGGACCATCCAGGTAAAAATAGGATGTTTCTGGCTGTATTGAATGGAAATATATTTTTGTTTTTTTTTAAAACTTAGTTTAAAATTTAAGTGCTCCATTTACAGTGTTAATGGTCCCTTTCAGGCTGGTCCAAAGGACAGGCACAAGATGCTACTTCCAGGGAGGCCGCGTTCAAGCGCATGGCACCCTCTCTGCAGTGTGGTGGGGACCAGCTGAAGTTCAAAGCTGTGGGACCAGGAGCTTCACAGTTTGCAGTGGAACAAGGTAAACTTAATGATATAAGCTAGAATCAACTTGAAATATGCACATGTAGGTATCTCCTCCAGTGTTTAGTAACAGAGAATCTGTCCCCACAGCAAATGCATATCCAATGCCTCTGTCCCAAGTCCCCTCCACCTGTGGCTACAGCATGCAGAGGAACCCGCTTGCACTTGTTATGTTAGTTCCCTATGATGGCTGCAACATAGTTCAAGAGGTAACTTTGTTCATGGAAGATGTGAAAGAAATAAGTGGCAATTCTGCATGTAACATTTTCTTGGGACTAACCAGGAGCATAGATTGAACAAAGCAATACGGACACTTTTTTTTTCTTTTCTTTTTTTTCCAAAATATAATTTTGGGATGGCTTCTAGTTCACTGCAAGAGTGTGCCCCATATAGGCTTAGTCCTTGGCAGCAGCCTGGGTTCAAGTGCTTGTTAAATTTCCTGTATATTTTAATACACATTACACATTAATTTCAGTTCATTTTCTCAGACTAGTTGACTCAGTGTTTTTGTTTGGTTTTAGTTGATTTATTCTTGCTTCAGTTTTCTAATGCTGCATTCAGATCACAAGCTATATGACCCTTTTAAAACCTGAGCAAATTGGTCTAATTTTTCAAAAACAGAAGTGTCACAGAAATTGCAGAATAATGTAAAATGTGAAAATTACCCACAAACTGAGTTATAAAAGAGGGGGAGGATTATTGGAAAATGATCCCAAGGTGTCCAGAAAAAAGGTATCAGTATCTATAATTTTATGTTTTTTTGGGGGGGGGGGTGTTTCATGTAGCTTTTAAATTTCTAGGTAATTTTTAGGAAATGTCTTGAGCTGCATGTTTACTCCTGGGGGAATTAAACCAACTTGCTAAGGTATTCAAAGAGGTTGAGCAAAGCAATGGACTAACAAATACTTTGTTGCTGTGCAAGCTTGAACTGTTTGTTTTTGTTTTTCTCTTCCAAGGGTGGAAGTTATGTGCTCCCAATGCGTTGGCAGGGAGCTCCAGTCTCACTCTGGTGTCCCAAACCTGCTGCACCTGCCTCCACAACTGCTGCCCCTCAAACTGAAAAGAAACCAGATGCTGCACATCCTCATAATCCTCAGTCCTTTTACTTTCCATTCTACCCGCCTTATCCTAAATACCCCCCAGTACAACCTACAGCGGCACCAACCACAACCACGGCAAAGAAACCAGCAGTGCCTCCATATCCATATTACCCATACTACCCTCCCATTTACCCCTTCTTTCCCAAACTGCCAGTCACAGCAGCGCCAACCACCACCAAACCAACTACAACCACCACCACTGCAAAGCCAGCTGTGGTCACATTTCCTCCACCGATGTTTCCTTTTCCATTCTACCCCTATCCTTGGCCCATCCCGGGGCCTCTGCCAGTTACTACCAAACCCACAACAACCACCACCACGACTAAACCAACAACCAAGCCGCCCACAAAACCTCAGGTACCTCCGTTTCCACCCTTCATGCCTTTCCTTCCTCCTCCATATAATTTTTATCCTCCATTTGTGCCAGTCTATCCAACCCTTAAGCCCACAACACCCAGTACGACTACAACGACAACTCCAACCACCACAACAAAGAAACCGGTGCAACAGCCCCCCTTTCCTTATCAATTTCCATTTATGCAACCCCTCCCTCATCACCACCTGCATCATCCCCCGCATCACCCCCCCATCTTTTTTTTTGGTTAAGTGGATGAACATTTCTAATAAATGGTTTGAATAACAAAGTGATGCATCAACTTCTTTGTGGTTGTTAATTTTCCAAACTGCCCAAAGACCTTCAGCTGTGTTAATGTTGGCACTCTTTGATTAAAAGTGTTAAGCTGTGGCATGAGGTTTGTTCAGGTGATCAGTCTATACTGGAAAAGGTCTGTGCATAAGAATAAAGTTAGACCAAAATGTTCCTTCACTAGCATGTTTAAAAATGCTGTAGATGCAAAAAAATTCATTTAGGAGATCTTTTTTCCATTATGGACCACTGATGGTAAGCCAAATGCCTCACCATAGGTTGGTCCTTTTAAGAGCCTGTTAAGACTGGTATTTATGTTTTAATGATCCAATTGCTGAGATGCATCTCTGTTCACACCTGTCATACAGCTCACTGTCTTGTGTCCAAATTTTATTACTGCCTAAGTCAGATGAACTAGAAAATCAACAGGCTCAGTGTACCATAGATGTCCACGCTCACTAAAATGTTCACTTGTCACATTGGCACTTTTGTTGTTACAACTGCATACACAAAATCTGCTCCACTCAACATGTAACAAGGAAGGGAAATCTCTTTAAATGGAGCATAATCTGTCAGGCAATGACTTAATTGTCCACTGACTAAACAATGTTGGCCTACAGGTCAAAAACCATGGTAGATATCCTATTTGAATATAGCATGGACAGTAACATGACAACATAATTTTACTTAAGTCTATATGGCATTCAACAGTTATTTGTTTGTACTGGACATGTGGTCGTGGCGATGCTCAACTACAGCATCTACAGCTCAAATTCAGTGGTGGATTCAGTGTATCTGCCAGCTGCAATACCTTTTTAAACGGTGTTCAGACTCTGCCAAGTTCAATGCTGGCGTGTTAAGGACCCATTTCTTTCAGTGGAAATCAGTACGTCTTTTTCCACAGGGCAAAATGATGGATGGTCCAATTAACACTGTCGAACTCATAAAATGTGCAAGTTATAGAGCATAAGCCCCTGTCACCCTACCCATGTTATGCATTTATGATGTAGACGTTAAAGGGGACGCATAAACTTCTACACTAAAAAAAAAAAAAACGTGCTCAAATGCATCCAAGGCCACCTCAGCGAGTGGACTGAGTGATCAGATCACAATGTGTCTTGGTGGTCATTTACTCTTGGATTTAGTGCTGTCCAAATGTGATCAAATTGATCAAGACTCATGTTATTACCATGTGTAAACAGGGTAAATTCTCCACAATTTTGGAGAATATGGATATGAAAAAGCTTTTGTATAATGATTGTGGATTTTTTTTTTTTGAAAACTGAGTATATTCCACTCTTGTGTGTCACACAAACATGACTCTGGTATTAAGATCTATCACAGTCATATTTTTTGAAACAACTGGACAACTACATCTCTCTTTATCTGGAATAATTATAACTCAAATACATGAGAGGTATATCTAGAAAGGCCAAAGTCAGAAGGTGGACCTGGTCTACCCAATCTTTTGTGTTATAACTGGGCAGGAAACATACCATTTCTCTGACTAGATCACCACACTTTCTGACCAAATAGGCCTAATTTGGTCCAATAGCTCCATAATATGCAGGTTATTTTTTTTAGATACTTGCAGATCCAAAAAACATTTTCCGTCCTTCCCTTTTACTCCATCAGTTGGCTCAGTACAATACCTTTTAGATCTTAACCTGTATGGGAAATGTAATGTAATGTAAGGTATTAACTGTGACTCAAAACATTAATTATACATCTCTTCTCCACAAGTGGAAGTCAACAAAGCCTCCCTCTTTTAGACAGTAGATCTGAGAGAGATGATTGCCACTCTTATATTAGAAAAAGTTAGACATTCAGTATGAGAATCTCAGAAAAAAAATTGTAAAATGTCCCCTTTTATAAGACATGTAGGGACACTGTTCTTTGCTTAAACGTTCTCTTGCAGTAGCAATTTAATCTGGTTCCTTTTAACTACCATAATTTACAGAAAACTTAGTCTGACCACTCTGTAAACTTGCATATCGCTCACAGTTTTTTTCATGTAATTATTATTTTTTTCTGCCTGTCTTGATTTGTATGCTGGTTTGTTTATCTGAATGTAATACAGTGTTTTGGTGTTACTCCAATTTAATGTTTTACCAACATTTTTTTCAGCTACGGACAGCTAAATGTTTGGGATGGCTATGAAACTAAAAGGTTGCAATACTACACACCAACCACACAATATCACACTACACACATTCCTAAATGTAACACTAGTTAAAAACAGTATGAGGAATAGAGTAAAAGTATACAACAAAAGGCAAAAAACATTTTACTTAACAGAGTTCTCCAGAATCAAACATCAACCAAACGACACAGAAAAAAAGGTAAAATTTATATAACCATACAGCAAAATAACCTGAAAAACATACAACATCAAATCAGTCATCAGAGGCTCTTAATGAGCCACACCTGTTGTGAGCTAAGTGAACACAGGTGCAAGCTGTAGCTGCTTGATTACCTGGCGCTAGTTTGTGCCCACTATTTAAATGATGTTTTTTGTGCTTCACAGCATCAAGTGCTTTCCATCTGCTCTGAGCTTGTGTTGCTGGTATGGCAGGTGATGATGGAAGGGGTTGCAAATCACGTCAAGCTGCAGCAGTCATATTAGTCCTGTGTGCTTTGGCCCGAAGTTTAACTTGTTTTAGCTTGCAAGGGCCAAACACAAAAGTAGAGCAGTACAAGGCAGCTGATAAAGCCACAGTGACGAGAGCAGAGACAGGAAAAATGATCTTAAATGGGAAAAATCTTAGCTCCAAGCCAGGATCTGCCTCTGCTGCTGCCACGGGAAATGACAGACTGCTGCATGTTGACTTGGATCGATCGGATAGCACAGGTGAGACTTTTCTGTTCAGTTTTCAGCTTATTTGATTTACTGGATGCAAATCCAGCAGAGTGCTCAAAAACCAAATGAATAATGCCAGCATTTACTTTGTATCTTTATTCCTAAAGGGATGTTTGAGCGGACTTCACAGCTTGAGGACAACATGGCCAATGACACAGCATGGAGACGTTTGAATCCCTCCCTGCACTGTGGGCAAAGCAAGATGAAGCTGAAAGCCATGGGACCTGGAGCTGCTGACTTAAAGCTAGACATGGGTATTTTAATGCTAATCTTGTGTTGCCTGTTTATTACAGCTATAAGTGCATGACAGGTTTACAAAGAATGTCTTTTTTCCTCAGGTAACGCACGTCCCCTGCCTTTGAGCCAGGTGCCTGAAACCTGCGGCTATTCAATGCGGCAAAATGCACTGGGCCTCATTTTGGTTGTTCCTTATGATGGCTGTAATGTGATACAAGAGGTAGGCCTTAACTCATAATTAACTGGCTAAGAGGGTAAGAGAGTCAGTAAACATTTGTATTGCTAAACAAAATATTTGAATAAAGCTTGGTTAAAGAAAGTTGAAGCAAACTTTTACAAATTATAAAGTTGGACATTTGCACCACTTAATTCATTAGATGTGCTTATTTTTGCCACTAACAGATTATTCTAAACAGCTGACAGCATTATGTAAAAGGGTCAGTACAGACATTTTTTGCTAGAGTAAGATCCCTTGTGTTTAGTCAGAAAAGGGTCCAAATTACTATCCCAAAACACAGACACCAATAAACAGTAATTTTAGCATGTATAGAGCAAGCATATTTTCACATCTAACTGGGCTCTGTTAAGGTTAAGTTGAACCAAACAAGAGTTGGTGATTGAACAGTGAAAAGACAGATTTTGAGATTTATTTTTTGTCAACTTGCATCATGTATTATGCTAAAAAATACTCTTAAAATGCTGCCTGGGTTTCTTTCAGGGCTGTTATCATTAAAGGGATCTTACTAAGTTTTCTCTCCAGGATTTTCTCCATAATATTATTCTAGTTGGTGTCTAGAATAACAATCAGAGCATGTCAGTGGCAAAAACAAGCACTTTGAGTGGACGCATATTCCCTATTAATGTTACATTAGAGTGCATTTCAAGGGTGCGGCACTCGGTTCACATTAATCACTTAAACATGTTGGAAAATGGGGTGGAGGTTGAAAAATAACAAATGTTAACAGTGTTACTACATGTATATTGTTACAGGATGGAAATTATATGTTGCCAATGACTTGGCGGGAGACTCCAGTTAAATTTGCCTGCCCCATGTTGACAAGTTCTGCTAAAACGCCTGCTTTGACTACCCCTGAGCCTCCTCACCAGCCCTGGATACTTCCTTTGCCTCCCATGCCCAGGAGCCCAAATCGTCACAAACGTCATGCAAACCATCCCATCTACTATCCTAGCAATGCATATTATGCCTGGTATTACTACTATTACATGAATATGATGACACCAGCACCAACTCCTGGTGCTACGACTACTGCTAAGCCTGACATGACCACCACTACCAATCCAGCTACACAAAAACCTCCTGTATATCCGTACAACCCATATTACCCTTACCATCTTTACCCTTATTATCCATACTACCTCTACTATCCCTACTACCCTCAGCCAGTGATGACTACCACTGCCAAACCGGTGACTACTACAGCCAAGATGACCACAGCAGCATCAGGACAAACGATCACCACGAAGTCAGCATCAACCACCACGAAGTCGGCATCAACCACCAAGACTCCAAGACCACAGTTTCCTTATTATCCTCCATATTATCCTTACTATCCCCTCTACCCTCCAGGACACCAGATGCCAGCAATGCCTGACAATACTGACATTTACTACTACCCTATCATTCAGCATTACTACGGAAGGCCTCCATACCAGCAAACTACTCAGTCTCCAACTCCAACGACTGCTAAGCCGAGTGTCACCACAAAACCAAGTGGCTCAAGTCCTACGAAGAAGCCAACAACCTCCTCAGCTCCTTCAACTGCTAAAACAACTAAAAAACCATGTTCAAGCACACCACAACCCAGCAGTGGAGACTATCCAGGCTCAATGAGTTCATATGTTTCCTACGACCAGCTCCCCTTTCCACTAGAAGTTATATACAACAAGGCTCGCAAACTCCCAGATGACCAAAAGTTAATCCCTCATGCTGGCTACAAATCTGGACTCGAGGCTAGAGCACACCCAGGCTTCAACTACTGGCAACCTGTTCCCTGGTTTCCACAAAATGGGCAGAGGTAATTTTCAGTTTGACTGGAGGAAACTACTTCACATGCCCAACTCCAAATGGTAAGAATCTCTTAATGTTTAAAATGGACTTAGCTTCATGAATTCAAAAATTGCTCATCTCAACCATAATTGTCATGCTTTCTTTCAGGTTGATGTCCTGTGATACTGAGCATTCAATAAACATTGTTTTACTCAGCACTTTATTTGGGCCTCGTGTAATGCAAATGCCATTTCCCATTCTGTCATGGTGCTAAAACCTCTCAGCGTGTGTGTATGTCGACCTAATTGTAAATCAGAGTACAGTAGTTGTTGATATGGCACAAAGAATGTCCAATGATCCTTGCAAATTTCTTTGCAATGACATTTTACAAGTGGACAATGGTCTGCCTGAAGTGCAATTGCAGAAAACGGTACAATTTTTTTCTTTGGCAAAGGGCTCAGTGATTAAGTTTACCAAGGGGGAACAGATAATAACTTTAGATCCTCCCGGTGATTAGCAAAGGAACATTAAACTGTATATTGCAAGCATCGCAACTGTTTTTTTTTTTTTTTTTTTTTTTTGCAAACTCTGCCTTTGGAAGCTGTAATTTGTTGTTGGTCCTGCTTTGTTTTAACTGTTAGTCTTGTTTTGGGACAGCAGACTAATTTTTACTGCTATGATATTTTTAAGTGCAATGACAGCCCAGTAACCAGAAAAATGCTCATTTTACTTTTCCGTTAATGGTTACATTGGTTTCGTGTATCTTTTCTTTTTCAGCTAACATCACTTTTTTCTGTGGCTTTTAAGCCCCCTAATGTGTTTTGTTGGGGACCCATAATGGTTTTTCCAGCATCTTTTTAGCCCACCAATCCATATTTTCCGACTGGGGATAGTGCCACAAAACTTAGAGAAACGCCTCAATTCCAGCCAGGACTGTGCTACCAAAAGTGGATATTTTAGCCAAGTGTTCAGTGCCTAAACTCAACCACAGCATGGCTGGAACAGACATTTTCAATGAATCCACTACATGTAGTAATGTATCTAGTTCACAGAAATATATTAAAACATTTCCCTGGCCATTGGGGTTGCACACAAACAACTGCCTATGATATGACTTAAGCAGAAATTGCCATTACTAAAGGCAGTAGTGCAACACACCTGAAGTCAGTTGGTGCCCATCCAATTGGTCTGATCATTCAAGTGGTTAAATGAACAACCTGAATTCTGCATGCTGATAATCTGCCTCACTGTACATAATCTATATACAATTTAAAAAAAAAACACAAAAAAAAAACAACTTAACTAGTATGAGAAATGACACAACCCTGATTCATGTACCCAATGTTCCTCATTTTACTAAACAACAGAATCTGCCAAAGGCAGACTGTACATGACACTGACAGTGTGGACATGGGAGCAAATTTATGAATGTGGGAGTGAAGTAGAAACTGTAACCTTTTCTGGATTAAATTGAGGTATTTTCAACAAATGCCACAAATTTCCCTACACTAAATCTGTACTGTCTCTAAATATTCAACATTCAAGTTTATTTTCTGTGAAACCCATCATGCTGATCTACACTCCTACAGTGCGCATGCACACTCATCCCATTCTGTCCGTTCCTATATATTTCCACATGGTGCTCTCTCCTCTGGGCACCCCGTGACCACACACACACACACACACACACACACACACACACACACATCTTTACACATCACTGAAACTGAGCCACACGTGACAACAGGGAGAGACGTGTAATGCTTATCTTTGAGAGCAAGGATGCGTATGTGTAATTTTTCCTTGTCGTTTATTCTTGAATGTTAGTCGGCTGGCATTGTGGAGCACTGAGCTCAGGAATAATTCTGTAGTTGGTGAGAGACCCTGACTTCCATCTTTTGGTGGTCATCAGACAGTCTTTGTCCAGCATGGGAGAAGCAATTATTCTTTTATGCAATGCTGTGCTTATCTCTGTTTTGTTATGATTGCTCATTTTGAATTTCTAGAGAATTTCCACTCTACAATGAAGGTGAGTCCTTTGTATTTGCTATACGTGATTTGACTTTTTAATTTAACAGTAATGAGAATTTAGATTCAGAGACTGCACAATGCATTTGTAGTTCAGTTTGTTAAACAGAATTTGCTGTTTTTAGACAAAGTAGGGCTGCAGCTAACCGTTATTTATATTTTCAATTATGTTACCGACTATTTTCTTCAATAATCGGTTAATAGCTTTGTCAATGTCAGAAAATAGTGAAACATGCCCTGTATCATATCCCAGAGCCCAAGGTGTGACGTCTTCATATGGTATCTTTTATTTGACCAACAGACCAAAAATCAAAGCTATTTAGTTTATGTTTGACAAAGAAAAGCATCAAATACTCACATTTAAGAAGCATTTAAACAGCAAATATTTGGCTGTTGTTTTTTTTTTTTCTTAAAGGAGCAGTGTGTAATATATAGTGGGATTTCGTGGTGTCTAGCCATGAGGACTGCAGATTGCAACCTGCTAAAAATTCTCCCAGTTAATTTTTTTTCAGTGTTCATTGATTGTGAGGTTTTTACCAGGAACCAAATTCTCTGCTGAGGTCTCCTCTAAAACAAATGGACCCGGTGATTTAAATGGGTAAAAACATGAAATAAAGCAGTGTTTTTGTTGTGCTCTTGCAAAGTTGGTGCTAACAGTGGCTGTTGTGAAAACGAGAATGGCCCTATTTAGAGCCAGTGTTTGACCATTCTGGGCTACTGTAGAAACATGGCAGAGACCCGGTCCCTATTTAGATATTAACAGCCCATTCTAAGGTTATGAAAACACAATTTTTATTTTCAGGTGATTGTATGCTTAAGAAAACATAATATATTAATCAATTTTGGCCAATATATCCCCCTAAATCCTACATACTGGACTTTTGAAAAATGACTAAGAGCACTAATTAATTATCAGTTGGTTGATTTTCTGTCCATAAACTGATTGGTTCATTGAGTTATGATTATTATGTTGCCGTTAGTTTGATCAGAGACTGGAAATTCACAGAGTAGGAACATAGTATCTATACTGGAAAAATTCTGACAAAGAATACTGCTGTAATTTTATGTCTAAGCCAATGCAACAATTTTATTAACCTATTTATTTTGTGTGTTTGATCACAGGAAACATAAAGATACCATGAAGATTAAAGAGACCAACACAATGAGCATTCAAGCATTTGATTTCAGCAAGAGATCTGTGTCGCATCTCTAAGTATCTTCAGTCCATCTGTGGCCATATTCCCAGCCAGGACACTCAGTCCCTCCCCCCAGCCCTGACATTTGCTTCACCCTCTCCACACACTTTGTCTTCATGGAGGACTATGATGTGGAAATGGATGAGGAAGAGGAAGGAGAAGTATTTATGAGAAAGGCCACAGCTGGCCACTGGTGGGAGGACTGTGGAGACTGTGACACACAGCAGCAGAGCAGAGGAAGAGGCTGCATGGTTAACAGCCGCAGTTGGGCTGAGGAGCTCCAGGATATCTTCGCACCACAGGCAGAAGACTGTTACAGTGGAGAGGGAACCAGACGGCCCAGCATCTCTGTGAGTGACTCTCTTTCTCTCTTCCTGTCGGGGCCTCACAAGCACTGAATTACTCTAAGTCAATGTGCCCAAATTCCTCTGCGTCTTTCAGGGATTCAACAGTAACAGATAACAGATAACACACTTCTTAGAATAGAAATGCACAATCTTCAGTAGGAAATTATAACTACGAGCTGATAACATAGAAGAAGATACTCTCTGTACATGATAAGGGTGTGAACATTGTCCTTAGAGAAATACTTGAAATAGAAAGGCTGAGGATCAGGGGCCAACCCTGATCCTGATGACCGATGAAAGATGACACAGCACTGTGGGAACTAACTGTGTGTACATGCTTTTGTGTGCGTGTGTGTGTGTGTGTTTTTCTCTTGCACGTGCGGCCTCGTACACCCTTGTGCTTCCTTGTCTCTCTTACGGCTCATCACACTTGAATCTGTGATGTGGAATAGGGCTGGAGGAGACTCCTTTAGTAGACAAAGCAAACAGTAAATGTGCAATTAGAAATTCTGCTTCGGGCCAGCGAGCAGTTGGCCAGTCAGAGCTGCTCAAAAGTGCTGACATTTATCAGAGGAGGCTTTTATTGATCAGCATTTTTTAATGGTTTCGTTTTCCAGGGTTGCAGTCTCATTTATCAGGCTATATTTAGCTTGGCCTTTTAGCCCAACACATTGCTCACTTTGCTTTGCAACCAATCATAGATCATTATTTCTGTAAATCTATAAGGTCTGCTCACTCTTATCAGCAGCTGTTATTTGTGCCTTTTCTTTCGATTAAAAGAAAGATGACGAAGAGAGGGGCGGAAGATGGAGGAGCAGATAACAGATCAGGAGAGCAATGGCAGCACTGAGCAGCTCTCTCTCTCTCCTCCTCTGCTTCCGTCTCTTCCCACTCTTTCCTCTTCCTCTCCCACATTCCCTCCTCCCTCCGCTCTCTGCTCCATCCCTCCCTCCCCTCACTGCTCCCTCCTCCCTCCCTTGCTCTCCTGCACGGAGCCGCAGTATATGAGAGGGTCTCCTGGGTCTAGCTTCACTGCAGTGTAGAGAAGAGGCAGGGCGGCTGTTTTAGTACGATGCGCTGAGAGGATGGTGCACCAGGAGAAACGCGTTTACCAGGTGTGTGGATCTGTGTTTGTGATTCTAAAGGGTGTAGAGTATTTAGTGTAATATTTACAGGTATACGTGATAGGTAGCCATCATGGGCGAGCTGCTGGAGATGAATCAGCCATAATGGATGCGTGGCTGTGTGATTGTGAGGTGGTGTGGGTGTGTTCATATGTGATCTTTACCTGTGTGTCTATGTGTTTACATCTCAGTAAAATCTGAAATAATTTAATTTTATTTGTGTGTAATCTACTTACAGGTTTTGTTCCATTACATACATTAAAAACAGAGACCATAAGGTGATTTTTCTATATCACATACTTTCTGGGATCTCTATCTCTATTCTGGGAGGGTAAAATAGGTTGCATGTGTGTGTAGACATACTGCCGGTAAGGGGGGCATCTGAAACGGCTGTCTGAAGTGGATGAGCAGGAGACAGAGTGTCGGTTGGGAGAGTGAAGGCGACTAACTGTGATTTATGCTCTTACATCACAGCCTCATCTAATGATGCGTCACAAAAAAGAGAGAGAGAGAGAGGGTGTTTGTGTTGGGTGGGTTTTGATGTTATTTAGAGAGTAACATCCCTAATTTTAGAGGCGTTATTCAATGGTGGTGTGTCACAGGCGCACACACACACACACTCACGTAGGCAGCTGTAGGACATGTGGGAACAATCCTATAATATGAAAAATACTTTTCCTGTGGTGCCAGAATAGGAAATAATGTCATGCTGAAACATTTTGTTCAGTATTTTAAGGCAATGTAAGACTTACACATTTTGGATTTGTGTACCGGTAACTGACACAGTTTAAATGACCTAAATAATTTTGCAGTTGGTAAAGAGAAATTTAGATCTAAAGGCAGCTACACAGTGGAAGCTGAGATAAAGTGAAAATGATAAATGATTCAGGGTAGGAAATAAACCAAAGATGAAGAAAATGAGGAAAAGTGGACAAAATGAAATGAGGACAGTGAAACTCATAGATGCTGGGAAACTAAAAAATTTACATTTTTACTGTACAAGAAACAAGTAAGAGGAGAGGAGAGAAATGTCTGTCATGTGAGATTAAATACACGATAGCAAACAAGCAGCAGAATGACATATTTTGAACCATCAACTGAAGGTGGATTACGCAGCATTTTCAGTTGTTAGTTGTAGTTATTTTACTGTGGATATTGGCTGCTGTCTTGATGATGATGGACAACTGAGAAAATGAAGACCATTATCGATGCTTTACATCAATTATAGTCCTGTGGTTACAAGTGATTACCAAAGGCCGTAAAGCTAGTTGGGGCTGATGACTATGGTGGCTGACGCAAAAATGTGTATGGTCCTGTCTAGAGCCACTGTATGGTTTGTCCATTCTGGGCTACTGTAGAAACATGGCAGTGTAACATGGCAATCTTGAGGACAAGATAAAGGTAGATGCGGACCTGCTGCTTATGTACATATAAACAACTCATTCTAAGATAATGAAAATACAACAATGCTTATTTTTGGTTGCTAATACACTGGACACTGGACAAATACTGAAAAGCTCTATGGATTTTTGTTTTCCTTTTAGGTATAAATATGTATATATATATATATATATATATATATATATATATATCCCTTCAGGTTAAAACAGGATGTTATTGGGGCACTGTTAATTAGGGTAGCTGCCTGATTAATTCGTTTTTTTTAAATTACTATTAGGACCATCGTCTGTCCAAGGCGGGACATATTGTCAGTCTATTTCAGGACTAGACAAATGCATCAATAAAAGAGCTGCAATAATTAATCAATTACTTGAATAGTTGTCAAATATTAAATAAATTACTAACTAATCTGATAATTGATTGATAGGTTTAAGTAATTTTAAAAAAGAAAAAGTCAAAATTCATTGATTCCAGCTCCTCAATCCCCTCAGTGTGAATATTTTGTGATTCCTTTACTCCTCTTTGACAGTAAACTGAATATCGTTGGGTTATGGACATACAAGACATTTGAGGACATTTTCCTCGGCTTAAGGAAACACTGATCAGTAATTCTCAGAATTTCTTACATTTTGTAGACCAAACAACTCATCAATTAATTGAAAAAATAATCAAAAGGATAATCAGCAATGAAAATAATTGTTAGCTGGAGACCTCATACCTGTAACTGTACCTGCATCATCTGCTATCTGGATTTTATTTACTCATGTTGTTTAACCACATTATATATTATTAACTTGTACATGCTTAACTGTATTTTATGTGTTTTTATCTCAGCGTTGTATGCTTTTAACTATCATACATTATATTCTCCATTCTTGTTATTATTCTAGGATGTCTAATAACAGGCAAAAGGACTACTGATGAAAAACTAGAAACTAGAAACTAAACTAGATCGAGTGCATTTACATTTGTTTTAATGTGGATATATTGTCCATTCTCAAATAAAACATACTACAAATTATAACACATTCAAAGCTAGGAGCATATATTTCCATTTTACCTGATCTGCATGTCTTTGAACTGTGGGAGAAAATCAGACCACCTGGACCTGCCAGACATGCATTTTAATCAGGTTGCAAATGCAGTCCAGTATTTATTGTTGTCCCTGTTTTAACAGGAGTAACAGGATATTCTCTTTTTGGATGGTGGGCTGTAAAAAATTTGGGCTGACAATTTGAACCTGATATTTTTGGGTTAACTGATTATTAAGAGATAGAGTGTTATGTAGGGGTCGATGTCTAGCTGTTATCTAAGCCTATGGTGGTGTAGAAGGCCAAAGAACTGATTTTTAGAAATTTGTTAGCTAAGCTTTAACAGTGCATTTAACAAATCTATACAGTCATAATGTGAGCTCACAGCTGGATAATCCTAATGTGTGAAAGACAGGAAATTGGATTGACTTTGCTACATTCTTTCCATCTACCTACATAATCCATGTGTGTCCCTCCTCCTTAGCCTCTCTTTATTTTTAGCTTTAATTTGAATAGCAAACTACACTCTCAGTTTAATATTTTTTCTCTCAAGTAAGTCCCACTTGGTCAATCAAGCAGAGATGAAACAGCAGCAGCGCTATTATTAATATTCTCTTTATATTCATGTATTTCTCTTTTTTTCACCATCAGGCCCAGAGGAATGAGAGAGAGTCCATCAGGCAGAAACTTGCCCTTGGCAGTTTCTATGACGACGAGCCAGTCATCTACACCAGCTGCAGCAAAAACGGCCCGTCCTCACCGGTGGGTTTGGATAGAGTGTGTCTATATGTGTGTGTGTGTGTGTGTGTGTGTGTGTCTGTGTTTGTGCACTAGTACGGTTTGATCAATGAAGCCTTTTGAAGGCCAGTACCGATGTTTTTGTTTTTTTAGCTTTTGACAGCTGACAGGTCTTTAGATGTTCCTCCGGACTTTATTATTAGATGGATGGCAGGGAAACAGTGGGATACGCCCTGGATTAAATAAATGACTGATTTACATTGTTAATCTGTTTTTAAATGTTCAGTGTGTAGGGTTTAGGGGCATATATTGGCAGAAATGGAAAATGATATAATAAGTGAGTTTTCTTTTCAGCATATAATCAGCAGAAAAATAAGAACTGTTGTGTTCTTGTTACTTTAGAGTGAGCCATTTATATCCTTTAAGGAGCGGCTTCTTTTTTTTTTTCCCATATAAGGATCCCACTAATGTAGACCACATGACTGTCCAATGAATAACATGGACCTCCAACATTGGTGATTTTGAATTTTTTTGATTGAAGTGAATGTTTTTTTGTTCCTTAAAGGGTTCTTAAACAAACAAACAAAAAATATATATAAATTTAAACACATTGCATTTTCAAAATCACAAATACTTTCATTGGCCAAGTGTGTGTACACATACAAGGAATTTGTTTCTAGGTTTATTATTATTATTATTATTATTATTATTATTATTATTATTATTTGCATGTCTCTCAATGTAGGACAACATAGCTACACAATTAAAGGCCAAAAACAAGACTATTATGTAAACAAGTATGTGAAACATAAGGTGTTAATATAAACATCATTTAAGTTATTTTTATTATTAATATTATTATTATCATTATTATGAAAGTACCAATAACCTACAATAGAAATAAAACATACAGCCACTCTGTGCAATTTAAGTGTTCTGTGAGTTGTAGCATTAGGAAATAAAATACTAAATGGACATGCATGGATGGGATGATTATATACAATATGTGCATGTACTTTATGTACAGTGTGTAGAATAAATACTGACAGTGACAAATAATATGCACATATTAAAATATTGGTGCATTAAAAAGTGTAAAATGATCCCCAATGATAGGAGCGGTGGATGTTTTAGTGTGACAGAGTTCTTGTCAAACTGATTTAATGAATGTATCTAAAGGATCAGAGCATTTTTTTCAGCTGTCATTTCGGAAATTAAGGATTTTCAGCTTTATAATGTCTCCCATTTAACTAAGTGGTCTGTTTTCTGGCATCTTTAACATCTTAAGTCATCTATGGCAAATATGAGCAGGTATTTAACAGCCAGGAGAGGGAGCTTTTCAGCAGCTCACTTTTATCTATCAACTCACCACTATCAGCCAAAAAAAAAACAAAAATCAGAAAGATAAAACTGATTTGATTGACTTCTAGGTGTCATGTGCAAATGACAGTAAAAGACAACGAGTCCTTACACAGTGAGTCGTGTAAGCGACAGTGCATCATTGTGCAATAATAGGGAGCTGAATAAATAAGTTGATTAATCCCATGTGTTTATGTGTTTATGTGAGACTGAGCAACAAACAGAGTAACAGAGGAAGTGATTCATGCCACAGATAAGAAAATGAAAGGTTTCCCTGAAAGTGCTGTTTACAAGCAGTCCAAGGGAACTCACTGGACTGAACAATTTTACAGCCGCAGAACAAAGAAACACAAATATGGAAGGGGAGGTGGCAAAGTGGTTAACCTCTGATGCGTGATAAGTTGCCGAGATAGAAACTTAGCGATGTCCCAGCTTCATGAGTCACACAGAATTAAACAAATTCTCACGGTGGGACACTGAAGAGGAAGTTTTCATTATTGGAATTCATACATGTTTTCCTATGAGTCCTAACAGTCCAAATAGAAGTAAACATGATCAACTCTCCAAAATGAAAAACTAGATTACTAAAACTCAAATTCATTTTGTCCTAGGGCAGGGGTCAGCAACCTTTACAGTCAAAAGAGCCATTTTTGACCAAAAAGAATTTTAAAAACCTGTCTGGGACCGCAAAACATATTTAAGCCTTATAGTTATTGTCTAAATAAGTAAGTACCGTTATTGAGGTTCAGCAAAATTTTGAAAAAGGTGCCAGGCCATAGATGGATGACACAAAATTTAGTTCAGTTTAATTTAATTATTCAGTAGGTTTTCCAAAAGTGGATAATGTAAGCATTTATTTACACCTAGAACAGAAAATACATAAACAAATGTGAAAAAAAATTAAATTCATTTTTCTTTCTTTCTTTTTTCTTTTTTTTGTGTCAAAGCCATTGGGGGACCAAATAGAGAGGGGCTAAAAAAGCCGCATGTGACTCCAATGTTCTGAGTATGTGGCTACATTTCCTGTTTATTGAAAAAAAAAACCATTTTGTGGGTCCACACAATCAGGTTCCCGTCTGTGGAGCAACTTTAGACTTTATACTTGATAACATGTTAAGTTTGAGACTTATGGCTCTGGTTTCTGGATTTGAGAGCGCGTAGCTTATAATGATTCTGATATCTACAGCACTTGACAACTCCCACCAAAACAATCTGGATTGATAAATAGCACTACAGGTGAGAGGAGGAAAAAAAACCATTTTTGATTTGGGGGCGAACTATTCCTTTAACTATCTGTCTAATGCCAAAATTAGACAGATCTCCCATTGAAAACTGTGCCAGCAACTGCCACAAAAAGCAATGAATGTCATTAACTGTTTTCATATTAAATAAAATTATTAACTAAAATTATTTTCATATATCAGAGATTATTGATTTTTTTTATTTACTCAGATATTTTATCATTTTTTGTTTTGTTTTACATGATAATTCTGCACAGTTTGTGTTTATAGTCTTTTCTATTTTCCCCACTGTTAATAGTTTTACTGCCCTTCATTTTGTGTCCTTTAGTCTCTGCGCTCATTACTAATTGCAAAATGATTCCAAATATGGATTGGATTTGATGTACATAAGGGATATGACAAATCAAATCAAAATATAGGAAACTATTGCCCACAATGTTGATATTTCACATTTGATTTCGAGGTTTGCACACACACGCAGTGGAAGGAGTTGCATTACATCAAACACAAGCTGGTTAACCACAGCCACTACACCTACAACAAGACTCTGTTTTATTTCCATGACAGCTTTGACCTCTGGTGACTCTGTGGCACCTTGACTTTTAGAGGGGGCGTTTATTATATTCATCAATGGGGCCACCCCACATATGCTCCTGGCTACTGTTTGAGGAACTTCAGAGCTGCCTGCGGCTCAATTGCTGCTGAAAGAAGAAGTGGTGCCTGATATAACTCCGCAGCTCTGATTGGTGGAACTGGAGTCATGTGACTAGCCGAGGTGAAAGTGAACCCTCTTGAGTTTAGTTTGGGGTGGAAATTCCAACGACACCCTGTCCAGTTTGTGCTGTTGTATAAGTTATTGTTCTCATCCCAAAGGTTAGTTTGGGTTGTTAGGTTCTTTCAGTCAGAGTCATCGTGATCTGGAACTGGGTGAATGGTGTTTTGAGCTCCTGGAAAGGCTGAGGTTGAGATGCAACTGCCTGATGAGATGTTTGTGGTTTCAGTCATTTCATTAAAGCTCTTGTTTCAGATGGATTATGTCATAGACTGTGACATCACTGACATGAATGCACCATAAATTATATAGTGTGTAACATTCCTGTGCAGTTTCCCACTATGCAATATTTAATGTGCAATAACATTTCTATATTTTAAAGTAAAAATACTACACGCAATGTGTGTATTACTTTCATCCTGTGTAACTGTCAGTCATGGACATACAGTATCTTTATGAGTAAAAGGTGTGTAAAGATTTTATTTTCACACTTTTCCACTTTCTTCTGAACCTTAAGCTTAAGCATGTACATTTGTGTGGGATTAATACAACTTTTTATCATATCTTAATGGCCAAAAGTATGTGGACCCCCAAAATAACCGATATGTAACTGTCGGAGGTCCAGTGTGTAGGATTTAGGGAGATATCTTGGCAGAAATGGAACACAATAAGTACGTTTTTTTGTGTATATTCATCTGAAAAAAAGGAATCGTGTTTTTAACATAATCAACACTGTGGTGTCACAGTGAAGTTGACCTTTGACCTTTTAGATAAAAAGTCTCATCGGTTTCTCATCACAGTTTTGAAATGTTGTCAGAATTAGCATATGAATTGTTGAGTTAAGGTCAAAAACATGTTTTGTGAGGTCACAGTGATCTTTGACCACCAAAATCTAAATAGTTTGTTTATAGATGATTGTGCCAAATTTGAAGAAATTCCTTCTTGAGATATTATTACTGAACAGCAATAATATTGCTGACATTATTCCTCATAAACATATCATTATTGCTGATGCTTCATGACTTGTTTTGTTTTTTATCACCCATCCCTTTCATTATGACATGAGTAATTGTTGACAATCTGAAAAAAAGGTCCTCTTTAAAAAATATTTCTTGTGTAACAGTGTCTGTCAATATTTTGATTAAGAAAAGCAAAAAACACAGCAGGGCTTTTCCTGTCTTGTGCTGTACCAAAAAAAATTCCTGTGGCCCCCTGGTGCATGATGCACAGCGCACTATAGAAGCCTGCCAAAGGATTTGATTATAGTTTCACCTTTTTTTGTGGAAATTATGGTGATCACCTAAAATGTTTGTTGTTATCTATTTTTTTTTAATTCTGTGCTTGAAACTTTTGCCAAAATATTTCATGGCATTTTCACTTTCCACTCATATCTTCAGGCTCAATTCTGTAAATTATCTTTTAGGATCATCTTGTTAAGGATTAATATACATACCTAAATTCCAACAAAGTCCTATGTTGTGACTCTTTCATTAAAATTGTGTTTTTTTGTTTTTTTTTTGTGCGTGAAATCAAAACAATCATCAGTTATTTCCTTTACCATACAGGTTTCATTTTGTCTGTAAGATCAACATTTCCTCTCATTTTCTTCATTCTTTGTGTTTTTCAGACTGCAGAGTGGAGTGAACCTGCAGGTATGTTTTGTCAACGACAGCAGCAGTGACAAAGACAGCGATGCTGAGGACAGCAGGACAGAGACCAGTCTGGACACACCGCTGTCCCCTGTGGTATGCACAGCTCAGATAGTCTCTGTGTGTTTGTGTACGTGTTGCATGTATGTTCCTGTCTCGTTTCACTACTCTTATTACTCTTTGGAATAACCATGTGTGTGTGAACAATTGGCCATTACATCATGACATCACTTACACGACTTCCTCTCCAGAGCAAGCAGAGCTCATCGTTATCGGACCGGGACACGGCGGAGGAGGACTCGGACCCGTTAGATGACTGCGGAGGGTTCTGGCGGGTGCAGCGGAGGCTGCAGGAAGAGGCCCGGGTGGCGCTAGCTCTGGCTCGACCCATGGCCCGTATGCAGGTGGAGGTGGAGAGGCAAATCCAGCTGCACAGACGCTCACCTGTGGCTGACTTGGTTAGTCAGTCAGAGAAAGAGAAATACATATCAGGGGATTTGTGTGTGTGTTTCGAGCTCTTTGCTACTTCTTCTTCTGTGAGAATTGCTTTTTGGGAGATGATCAGGACAATGAAATATCCCTACCACATGTGAGGGGGAAAATAGTAAAAATAGAGTTACTAACTACAACTTGCTGTTACAATGAGCAATAAAAATGACAAAGGTGACTTGCATTGCCTGAAGAGAAGGTCAGTCAGGGTTTATTATGTGCGTGTGACCAAGAGAAAACCCCTGATACTACAGAACAAGAGGGCAGCAATTCTGACACATGCTAACCCATATATTTTTATATTCAATAATAATGTTTTTGTATTAGTTCACATTCTGAACTGTTTTACACAGTTTGGCACCCAGTAATTTCCTGTATGTGTGTTTACATTGCACGCAGCTTCCCCATCTGCCCCACATCAGCGAGGGCTTGATGAAGAGGAATCTGAGGCGAGGAGACATGAGGGACATGAGTCTAGGACAGCTGCAAGTCATCACAAATGACTTACACTCACAGATTCAGAGTGAGTCGATTAACCTACACACACACACACACACACACACACACACACACACACACACGAGCTTGCACATGGGCGGATTATGAAACAATAGGCCCCTGGGCACAGATGTGCAAAAGGCCCCACTATCTCTCCTTACACAGGAGCAAGACATGCAGACATTGTGGTCGTTTTGCTTCTCCATATGTTACTTTTATGTCTCCTTGTGGTTGTTTTGTGTCTCTTTTAATTAATTTGGTGTCACACTGAAGTCATTTTGTATCATTTCTTGGTTGTTTTATGTCTCTTTGTGGTCACTTTGAGGCTGTTTATCCTGTTTTTGTAGTCATTTTATGTCTCCTTACAGTTCCTTTGCATCTCTTTGTCGTCTCTTGTGTGTCTTTGTAGTCATTTTGTGTCTCCCTGTGGTTGTTTTGTGGCTCTTTTTGGTTGTTTGGGTCTCTTTGAGGTTATTTTGTGCCTTTTTTTTTTATAGTTTCATGCCTTTTTGTCATCATTTTGTGCCTCTCTGTTTCCCCCCTTTGTAGTTTATTTGCCCCCCTTTCTGGCCATGTTCAATTCATTTCACTTTTACTGTCATATTACTATAAATGTACATGCAGACTTTCTCAGAGATCTCAGGTGCAAATGTAAAAATAAATGACATTTAACACCAAAAAAATCCTCACTATCAACAAAACAATCCTAAAAACAAACACAGTCCCTGAAAATGTTAAAGAATATAGTTTAAAGTGCCCAGTAAAGGTATAAAGATAAAAAGTGCCAAGTGTTGTGTGCACAGTACAGTCAAAGTGGTTTAATTGCAGATAAAGTTTTGTGACTCTGTAGTCATTTTATGTTTCCTTTTTGTTGTTTCAAAGTTATTTCAAGTATTTTTTCCCTTAACGTTTCTGTCGACTTGTGTTCATTCTTTCTTACAAGAACATTACTGATCAAATCCAGTGAAATGATCACCTTCAATAATGCGTTAGACTTTATTAGAGTTAATGACATGTATGATCTGGCGCAGGTCTCAATGAGGAGCTGGTGCAGTTGCTGCTGATGAGGGACGAGCTACATGTGGAGCAGGACGCCATGCTGGTGGACATAGAGGACCTCACCAGGTGAGTCCTTTTTTTATCCTCCCACTCTGCTCTTTGTCTTTCTATCTGCGGTGTCTACAAATGTTGTGTGAGATGAGTGGAATATATGAGCTGTATTTGCGGGTTTAATGAGTGTCTGTGCTCACTCTAACGTACTTCCTGTCTTTGTTGTGACAGGCACGCTCACAGCCATCAAAGGCACCAAGCAGAGAAAGCAATCTCTAAATAAACACCTCGTCTACACGTGTGTCCATCTGCACGCCATCTTACCTCCCGCTCCATGGACTGTCACTAGTGTTACTAATGAAACTCCATCTGTGCTGACTGTTTCTGGAGAAATTAATACACCATAATATAAACACACACAGATACGCCACATAATGTAGGCTATTGCACCACAGGATGTTGTCGAAGGACAGGGGACATCTGAGAGAAGCTGAGTGATCGCTGATTTCAGTATGGACACAGTTGAGTTTGTGCAGGCTTTTCACTTCCACTCAGCACGATTACTCATGCCATCTTTTATAGAATTAAGGGAATCCTCTCAATGTAATTGCATCCCCTAACCCTGATTTACCTCTTCATGATTTTGCACGGTACACTCATGTATTTTAATGCTGGGTTGGAGAGAGCGCCTGCACACCTTGTTTCTCCCTTGTCTTCAAAAAGGAGGATACTTTATCAGAAGTTTGTCTCTATAATAATCAAGGGGACTGATCAGTTGATCTGTCGACATAGCCTGTTCACCTGTTTATCATTACTTTCACTATGAGCACTGTGTCATCGCTGTTCAACACCGGAATTCACTATTAAATGTCTACTGTCCGAGCTGTTGCAATAGAAAACAATGAAAATATTCTGCGCTGAATTGCAGATTAGCTTCTCAGTGGTGTTTAAATGCTGCTGCAGCTTCACAGACGTCTTGTAATTCAATAGCTGCTACAGTTTCCACCTGCTTCAAAGATGCATTTAGAGCTGTACTCGACAACATTTTGAAATATATCTGAAAAATTTGAATTTGACAAAATGCTTTTATCTCTTAAATAGGCAAAATGAGGGGACAAAAATTGTTGGTTAATACATAAGGATAAAAAAAATGCAAAAGTGGAGGCATGATAGCCCCTGAATACAAATATGCAGTCACGTGAAATTTACTGATGATAAAAAAACATATAAAACAAATATATGACTAAAATTAACACTTAAACATATTTATTTTATCTGCTCAGAGGGTTTATGGACATACTGTATGTAATGTTAAAAGATACTTTATTAAAAGGATGAAGAACATGCCTTGTTGTCTGGCTGTGTTTAAATGTTTTCACTCTCAGCTTTTTAAGAATGTTAATTAACACAAAGTCGAACTTTCCTTTTGTATTGTATGCTTCACTGATAATTGTACTGTATGATGATTGTAAGAGAAGATTCCAGTAATAAATGTTTCAAGTGTGTGATCTTTGTTCATATTTGACTGGTTTTCAGGAGAGTTCATTTGCATTTTGAGCTCTGGCTAAATGGGTTGATGTCATTCACTGTAAATCTAAATGATTAAAAATAAAGATAGAAATACTTTTGAGTTCAGCTAGGGAAATTGAGCTTGCTCTCATTCACATATTCAGCCTTTGCTCATTTGCACATTCACACTTGTGGTGACACTTACGCAACTGAGTTTTGTGGAGGATTACCAAGAGCAAAAGGGGAACAAGTCTGACTGTGGCCACAAAAATAAAAATTACTTATACTCATCATTTGATCTACATGATTATTATTCACCTATTCTTGAGAAATAGGACAAATCATATCCCACCCAAAAAAAAAGCCTCATGACTGTAACTTATGAGCAGAAGACGTATTACATTTTTAAAGGATATATATACACATATATACAGGTACCTTAAATAAAATAATTTAAAACTGTTTGATTAGACAAGTTCTTCAATAATCTTGTATTCAGTACAACAAGACTTTTTGTGTGCCTGACAGTTAACAAAATTCAAGTCTTCAGCTGCAAAATATGCTATGTAAGGAAAAATTAATTTGGCGGGAGATTGTCCCATAACAAGATTTCAGACTTAAGACTTTTTTTTATTCTTGAACAGTGGGACAAAACCTTTTCTTTTTTTCTTTTTTTTCTTTTTCTTTTTTAAAAATCTACTCTCCAATTATGTTGGGAAAACATGAGTGGATTATTAAAGGGTAAGCAAAGAAAAGAAAAGAAAATTTAATAATTCCAATAATATGTATATTTTACAAATACTTCAAAACATTTGAACTACAGGAATTCATTAATAATTTCCATGTCAGATAGCTGCTCAGAATTTTTGATTATTTATAAAATTGTGATTTACGTAAAGAATCTTTACGTATATTTTTATACTTGAAGCTAAATTACAATATGACATTTTGGTTTGAGTTATTGAAAAAAATTCACTATTTTAATTATTTTTTCTAAATACATAATGACTTTATAGTAAGGAAATCATTGTTATCTAAAAAGGCATCATAACTTCTTTCAGATCATACTAGACATTGCAGTTGATTGATCTGTTTGTATCTGTCTGGAATTTAATATTAAATGTGTTTTTTTCTGATTATTGATACACTGGACATCAAAGGTATTAAAAAATGTTAGATGTGGCTGCGCGAGATTACCGTTTAAAAAACTATAACATAGAATGCTTTCACTCTTCACTCTTTGGAAATGTCAACAATGAACAGTCAGTAGTGTGAGCTTCATTGTGTGTTAATTCCAGTTTCACCGGAGCATTGGGTGATATGGGGGAAAATTACACAAACTTGAGTGTGCACTTTCATTTTACAGTAAGGTGTCAACACACTGCTGATTGGTGAGGGAAATCCCTGTGTCAGTCTGGGTATAAAACACTTAAGGATGTCTGACTTCAGTCAGTCACACCAAAGAATCTGAAGTCTTATCCAAGATGCCTCTCGTCAAGCTCTGTGAGTATAACAAACCTGACTGAACAGTATTTTCTTTTTGCAACAAGTAACTGAAGATTTACAATATTTTTTTCTATTTTTTTCTCAGACTTCACTCCTATGCTGCTGCTCCTCGTGCTCAGCTGCTCTCAGGTCAGTGAGACTGTGCCAGTAATAAGTAATGGACCAATGACAGACTCCTGTGTTTTCTACGCACGCACGCTGCTACAGAACATCACTGACACACTCACGCAGGTACAAGACGAAATTATTTATTTCTACACTGCCATCTTTAAACTGTATGTTATTCATAGTTTTATTTTTTTTCTGTCTGTGTGCTAGAACAACCTGTTCAATGGAATCAACTGCACAAAGCTGAGTGTGGATCTGAAAACAGAGACCAACACGCCATCTGTGTGTGCACCAAAGGTAAATTATAACTCTTATGTAGGTATTTTTTAAATTAAATGCATAGTACAATACTCCATTATGACAATGATGAATTACTGTCATTATTAAAACCCAAATAAATCAAACTGAGCTTGCTCTTGATGTGTTTCTGTGAAATTAAACTGTGTTTGTCCCACAGGGAACAACATGCTCAGGGTTTGTTGAGTCAGAATTTGATCAGGTAAGTTATTCTCCATCTCTGTGACAAATATATTAACAATACCTGTTTTTTATTGTTTTACTTTTCTGATTTTACGTCTCTTTTATGAGCCAATGAATTATTTTAGTTAGACTTTCAAATGCGCAGATTTAATATAAGTAGAAAAGAAACAGCCTTTGACACATTTTCAGCAACTGTATTTTGCTCTCAACACTCAGTTTGCACTTTATTAGGTACGCCTGTACAATTTAAAACAATCTGATACAATAAAAGCCTGCTTTTATGATGCTTATAATATTCAGCTTTTTGTTACCACAGTCATAGAGGGTTTAATCAAATTTATGTTGTAGCTTTTAGTCATAGTTATGATGTACAAAAATGCATTATATCATTATATTGAGAGGTGTCTCTAATGGGGAAGAATAAAAAAAAAGATGAATGAATGCTGCCTTTGAATTGCTGATAGCTGGGTTTAATGATAACAATTTTACCTAGTCTGGGATGATTTTTTTTAATTTATCAAAAATAAGCCCCTTTGAATAATTGCTCACAAAAAAATAAATAAAAAAATACAAATCAAATAAAATTAACACAGACAGCCCTTAAAAAAAGAAGAAATAAGTGCCTTTACTATGTAAAGTGAGGAAGACTCATTTTATCTTAATTACTTAAGAAGATATAGACACTGTATCTAGTGTGTATCAAATTATGATGTGCTTTGTTACATTTAGTTTATGTGCAGATATGTTTTTTATCCTTTCTTTCTTTTTTTTTTTTTTTTTAGAGATGGTTGTATTGTTTATATTGAGGTGTTGTTTGTTTAACTGATCCAAAATTAAAATGACAAAAAACAGACCTCAATAATAAACATATAATTTAAATTACACATTTCAAACAATGTAAACCCCCCCCAACTACACTAAACATTATGAACCTTATAAAGATAGATATTGCCATACCGTTCGTTGTACAATGAGTGTGTATACACTATGTATCTGTACATATTGTCTTTACAATTATCTTTGTTATTTTTCCATCCAGGAGTCATGCCTGACAAACATTGGGGAGGATCTGCATCACTACTACAAACTTCTTGCTGCACAGCCGGACCCTGACAATTTACTGGCTTCAACTGTTCTTGTAAGCCTCAGAGAGCTCATGGAGGTAACTAACCAACAGTACTCAGCTTTAGTGTTGTTCAGTGGTACAAAGCTATTACCATCAACACCGACTGTCTTATGAGGGACTGTAAAAAGCACAAGGATTTGTGTTTAAATAATACATGTAAAAAGTAATATGAAAAGTTGAAAAGGTAGGTTACTGCTAAAATAACTGTCTGAAATCAGCTGCCGGTGTTTCGATGAACAGCCACATCTGGTGTAATACAGAAAAACTCACGAAAGACATTATCCCTTTTATAGAACTGCTTTACATGGTCTCTACCAATGGACTTGGCCACAGGCGAGGTAAGAGATGTTTTAATGCATGCCATAACTGTGATTTTCATGGTACGATAACCATCCAAAAATATTGTGCTATACATACATATATATATATATATTATTTATATATTATATATATATATATATATATATATATATATATATATATATATATATAGAATTAAAACTTGGACCCATTTAAAAGTGTGTGTGTAAAAAGTCTCTTTTAAAAATGTCTATAATGCAGGTGAAATTCTACATTTCTTTCAATATCGTAGATCAGTAAATGTATACGATATGATAACTTTCAATTTTTAAGACCATGGTATACACTGAAACCGGTATATACCGCTACAACTCTAGTAGTTTGTGTGTTTTTTCTTTGTTTTTTATTTATCTACGTTTCTCTAATTTCAAACTTTTAGGAGGCACTGAAAGAGGTGTCCCTTGGGTATCTTATTAAAACAAGATTTTGTTTTCATATGAACCTCCTTTGGGAGAACAATCTAATTGTATAAAGCAGTTTTATAATCCCTCCGTGTGTCTTTAAGGCTGCTGCACACCGTGAAAGCACCTACGACGAGAGACTGAACCTCTGCAAAGTGCTGAAGGGCTTCTATGTGCGCAGTATCACAATCAACAGAGCCATTGCATACGTGAACTCCGGAGAACACACTAAATGAGTCTTTGAACTGTAATAGATCAGAAGTATCAAAATCCAGATAACACTTCAGTCAACTGCATAACTGTTTAAGAGTACATATCTTTTATTTTTATGTAGTCATGTAACTTATACATCAAGATGATGTGTTAATGTACTCTATTATAAAGTGTATTTACAGACTATATGTTATTTATTTATTAATGATATTTGGACTATTTATTTTTAACTATTTATTTTTATTCACTTGGTTCCAAGAATCACAAAATAAATATTTTTCCTGCATAAATCTTGCTGATGTATCATTCATTTACTGTTATTTAATCAAAAGACACCCTGACACATCATAGAGCAGCAGAAATATATATGTGGAAATGAGATAAACATTGTAGCACTCCCAGTTCCCTTGTCTTGAAGTCAATGGGTTTTCTGAATGGATAAGGTCTGTGGTTAGCGCAAGCTTAAGAGACTTTCAAGTTTTCTTCTCTGACATAAAATTCATCAAAATAAATAAATAAATAAATAAAAATACCCCAAATGCCCAACTCATAATTTCAAAAGCTTTAATGTGTCTTAAAAAAGGTGGTTGCTAACAAGTGGCTAAATAAAACTACAGAACATCATCAGGCTGAACAGGACTTTACAGCTTTGCTGTGATGGCAAAAGTTGAATCATGCAAATATAGTGTAGTTAGTTTATAGCCTTTCTGACAATTGCATTTAGGATTCAAAAATCATAAAGGTGGTGTTAATTTCTGAAGACTATCTTGCTGAACAAGATGTGTAATACTAACTTTTGTTTGCCACAGATCTTATTTTCTGCAATAATCCAATAACCAATGTAAAAATCCCATTAGCTTTTTGAGGAGGGAACCAGGGCGTTGCTAACTTCTGTGTCCGCCTATCAAAAACTTCATCCCTGCAGCACCCATTGCGCATATTGCTCAAGTGGACTTTTCTCAGCCAGAGGTGGTTAATGTATTGCAAAAACAAAACAATATATGTGATTTACAGAAAATATTTGAAATTGCTTAAGTTGATATAAGTTCTCATTTCTGATGGTCTATTATTCCTAAAAATGTGATTTCCTTGAAGCAGTAGACTACACTACCCACTTGACTATTTCCCTGCAGTCACCTGAGCACCACTAGCTTGAGCTTTGTGAGAATTTAACTCATAGATGGCTACATAGTTGTTTGTTCACACTTCATTTGGAAAGTCCAGTTGACCATAATAATGTCAGTAAAAAGTCTTTTGATGTTCATAAGGATGTGAAAGTCAGTCAAAACATACTCAATGTCTGGTTTGGAGTTTGGATTCATTCATAAATGATATATTTGAAATGAGTCAGTGTTACCTAAATGATAGGGTTGGAGTCTATAGAAAAACAGCACATACTCAGCAGTAGAAAATCCTGATAAAGTGTTTTTCATGATTCCACTGACTGAACTGACTCATCTTACTTTTCAATTAGCACTTTTGGGCACTTTATTTTGGGATCTGATGTTTCGAAAGGACAGGTATGCCATGCAAGTTGATCATGAAAACCTCACTGAAAGTGAAAAACGGCTCCTTGTTTCAATTTGTAGCCCTTCCATATTCAGTGGAAGTGGCACTGCTGAGGTTTGTGGCTGCTGGGGTTTGGAGAGACCTGTGACGTTCTTGCCACAGAAAAGGTGTGAGAAAATTACTGAAAAAGAGGATCAGAGTCAGACACAGGATGGTCAGAAAGAGCAGGACATCTGAATACATGCGGTCAGGAGTGGATTATGAGATGATGGGTCCCTGGGCAGTGATGTGCATAGGGCACACAGAGGTTGTGGGTGGTTCTGTGTGACTTTGTATTTGTTTCAGACTATTTAAAGTAGGCTAATTTTGTGTCTTTTTTTGACCTTTTGTGTCTCTTTGTGGCGTTTTTTGTCATTTTATGACTCTTTGAAGTTCCTTTGGATCTCTTTGTCATATTTTTGTGTATCTTTGTAGTTGTCTTTATAGATGTTTTGTAACTCTTTGTCTTTTGGGGGGTTTTGTATCTCTTTGTCGTCATTTTCTGTCACCTTGTGGTTGTTCTGTGTATTTTTGTAGTCATTTGAATCTATTTAAGGTCATTTTTTTCTTACTGAAGTAATTTTGTGTGTCTTTACTGGTCATTTTGTCTCACTTTATAGTCATTTTGTCTCACTTTATAGTCATTTTGTGTCTCTGTGGTTGTTTTGCCCATTTTTTTGGGGGGGGGGGGGGGGTATTTTGGTCAGTTTGAGTCAGAGTAAAGGCCCTGACACCTTGGGCTCTTGGGCCCATTCAGTTATCCACTCATGTGATAATGAGTTTAAAAACTGCACTATACAGGACTAACTCTGATTACTTACTAACCTTAATAATATGTACTGCTGCTAAATGAATACAGTGCAGTAAAAAGGGGAATATTTGTCTCTGAAATGTAGAGGAGTAGAAGTATAGAGTAACATAAATAAAAATACTCAACTAAAGTACAAGCACATCAAAATAGTACTTCAGTAAATAAGTAAATGTACTTAGTTATTTTCAGCCACTGCTGAGAGGCAAACCACTCATTGCTGCACCTATTGGCCCCTCTCCTGCACCATGTCTTTGTAAATTCAGACTGTAAAATTTAAAAGGAAAATCAATATCAGTCAATATCAGTGTCCTATTTGTACTATTATGTAATTAGGACCAACTTCAGTGCAAAAACATACTTCAAATGTGAGAAATGTTATTATCTGACATGATGTCAGTCATTTGCTAGGCACATGGTAGATTTATTAATCGATTTTATAATTAATTAATAATAACAATTTATTATCATTTAGGATTATTTATTTATTTATTTAAGATACAAAGTTAGTTTCAGTATCAAACTGTGTCGATGGAGAGAAAATGATAAATGTGCAGTTGTAGTGCCACCTAGTGGAAAATTTGCTATAAGCGTATATAGCCCCAAAATAACCACCTAGCTAAAAGGTACAAATAATTTGTGTCCTTTAATCAACGACTTAAATGCTACACTCCCCCATGCTGACAACGCTTAAAGTCGCGAAAAAACAGACATCGCAGTGAAACAAATTGCAATCAGTCAAACTCTGCTCCAGGTGAGATTGATTATACCTGCAGGTTTGGTGATAATACATCAGACTGAAGGCCACCGTCGCTCCTTTCAAACTGTCCAAGGCCCAGAATGGAAACCGCAAACTCCAGAGACCCACTTCCTTGTGGATCAACGTCCATAACTTCACTCTCCACCCCTCACATAAAGCGGTTTAGAGACTCCACGCGACGAGCAGGACTCCACGGTTACATCCGCGGCTCCAGGTTTAGCGGCAGTGGTAAAACACTGCTAGCACAAGCGCGGGTGCTCGGTGTTTGGCTATTGTGCCTGCGGCTCTGTGGTGGTCAGTTTGAGCCACGCGGATCGCGCGATGCAGAATGTGTTGGTGCTGGTCAGAGTATGTTTTGACATCCGGGACGCCAGGTGGACGGCTGACAGCTGCGCCTGTGGGCGCTGAACCCCACTGACGTGAAAGGAGTAGGCATTGCAGTGCCGTATGTTCCCCAGCAGGAGAGGCGGAATGTGTCACCATCGTCAGTGGCCAGCCAGAGGTGACAGTTGTGGGAAGCAAATCTCTCAGTGAGTGTTTTTGCGTTCTTTATGCTGTGGTCTCCTCTTCTGCGGAGGGTCTGTGCAGCATGTGTGATGGGGGTTTGTAATGTCAGAAATGGGATTGATGATATAATAAGACGACGCTGAAATTAGCTTCTCGAGTCCGCGCTTCGGTTTTCAGCAGTTGAAGGACGAGAGTGAGTAAGGAAACCGGTGTGTAATGCTTGAACCCTTTGAAATCTGAGAAAATTGGTCATGGTAAAGAGATTAATAAAAGAAAAAAAGTGGCCTAACTTGAGAAGAAAATAGACATCACAAATTAGCAAGA
Source organism: Plectropomus leopardus (assembly GCF_008729295.1). Taxonomy (NCBI): domain Eukaryota; kingdom Metazoa; phylum Chordata; class Actinopteri; order Perciformes; family Serranidae; genus Plectropomus; species Plectropomus leopardus. Next base: position 14,702,070 of record NC_056474.1, read on the forward strand.
ATTTGTTTAGTTATAATTTATGTATAATAATTTTTTTTTTTACTTAAACATTGAATGGTGGAAAATGTTCAGGTAAAATACATTTTTACAGTTAGATACTTATCACAATAATCTAAAAGACATCTAAGTTGACCAATTACCATTTCTCAAAGCAATGTTTTTTTGTTTTTCCCAATTAACTGTACTTGTTTTAGTTGCATTTTTTTTATCTTTGGTTATAATTTTCTGCTACTGTTTTACCATGTATGTTGCTGAATGTTGGTCGCATTTCTTTTCAAGTTTTCCTCATTGATGTGTCTTTTTCTCAGAAATCAGACAACTTTGCTCTGTGTGTTCAAATGGTTTGAAATATTTGGGTAAGGGTTGTCACAAGAAAAGTGGGCTGTGGTATCCAAGGTTTCTGATTTGTAAACTAAACAGACTCCTGTGGCGCTTATGCAACCTACGTAACTGTGGTCTAAAATATGGGATGTGCCGCTTTAAGGACAGCCTCAGAGTTGTCTGAAACCCTCTTTGAATAAATTTGTGAAAACTGTGATTCTATGGAGTCAAAAATGTGCTGAAAAAGTGAGGTGAATTCGCTTGCATTTATTCAGACATGTAGTGACCAAACTGGAACCAAGGTCCAGATCGCAAAAACCACGTTTATACTGTATGTACACAGGTCAAAGCTAGGACTAGATTTTTCCAGATGATGGCTAGTCAAATGACTGATGAGTAAAAGATTTCACAATCTGAAACTGTGTTTTGAATAATCTTTGCCCTCTCAGGGATAAATCTGGTTCAGATTTGACCTGTATGGGGGTTTTTGAGCAAGATGCACGCCAGAAAACAGTTGTTAAACGTGAAACAACAAAAATTCAAAGTTTTTACTGATTTGGTCCATTTGAGTTGGAGAGGAGGAGTCCACAATGGATAATTTGTAAAAATCTCCTGAACTTCTGGATCAAAAACAAGGTAAGCACTCATGAATTTATCAGAGAAAACAGGCAAAGCGCACATCAGCAGGTGCTGAGCCAGAAACAGTTTAGGAGAAACAGTGATTTGTAATGTGAAACTGCTTTATTCAGTGTTTTTACTGCCTTTAATCTTCTTTAATTTCTGAATCAAAAACAAATTGAGCTTACAAGTTACCAAAGAAAACAGATGAGCACACAACAGCAGGTGCTGAGCCAGCGCCAGTATAAGTTAGAAGAAACACTGATTTGTAACATGAAACAGATTAATGCAGGGTTTTTAGTAGCTTAGTCACTTGGTCCGTTTATTTTGGGGAGGACGAGACCTCTGTGTATAATTTGGCTCCTGGTAAGAAACCTCCTGAACTTTGAACAATGAAGGAAATTTAAACTGCTTGTAATATGTAATCCTCACAGCTAGATGCCACCAAACCCCCCTTAAATCTTACATACTGTTCATTTTTAACATCTTTTATTGTTGTTATATAGCTTTATACATTGAAATACTGACATCGTTCCTTTCAGTCAACTACAGAGAAGATTATCTATTCTAATATTTTGGTCTACTCACCTGAACCTTCATCTGATGGTTTGCTGAGACTGGATGGAGCAGCTATTCCAGTTCAATGCCATTATGAAAAGTAAGTATTTTTATTTTGACACAGATGTTTGTTTGTACTGCTGGAACCAGCTACTTGGACCAACGGCATGATTTTATTATTACATTCTGTGCTAAAAATTAAGTAGAAATGTTGCTGTAATTTTCAGGAGGTATGCTGTGGATGGCATTTCACTGCATCCCAGTTGGGTTTCTTCAGTCTCCACTGTCTCAGCAGAGGATCAGATAGACTTCAATCTGCTTCTCATGACTGGTATTAAAGCATATTATTAATTTGGCATCTTATTTTCATGCATCTTCAGAGTAGTGTTTGCTGCTACAGTTTTCATGAGATGCATAATGATGTCAGCATGTCATCAGTATCTGCAAATAATGGCTTAAAAATTAATTAAATAATATATATAAAAAGTATTATATATATTTTGTATATATTTTATATATATATATATATATATCTATACACAATATTTCTTTTGTTGACAAAGTGAACATGTACAATACAACAACCTATGAATTATTATCACATACACTGAAAAGTACTTTTATTCTATGTCTCCATCTGCTGGTGGGCCATCAGGATAACAGTTTGCATAATTTAATGTTAATCCTACCATAGAAGAGACTTTGATCATTTAAATTTGGTGGGGGGCAGATATTTGATATATATTTTAAACTTCTATTATTGTGCATCCCTAATTTTCATGATTGTTGTTTCTCTTTAAAGAAGCTTGTTTTAAGAGAATAGTAGAATTATTTTCTGAATATTCATGTTTCTGTTTTTTTATTTTTTATTCACAGATGATTGGCAGTTTGAGAGGGGATCTAATTCGTACTTTCTGGGTGACCCCATTCTTTTGGAAGTTTCTGCCATCATCAGTAACCACATGTCACTGCGAGTCTATGTTGACCATTGTGTTGCCACTGCAACTCAAGATGCAGAGGCTACATTAAGATATGACTTTATTGAAAATTTTGGGTGAGCTCCACAACCAAATCTTAAAACTCACTGCCAAGATTGTCATATTCAAAATGATGCTTCTACTTGTGATTTCTTTGGCACCTGTGGTTGGTAATTTTATTTAAAAAAGTAACTTCTCAACCTATTTACTTGAGCTATCACTATAGCCATAAATAAATACATGAGACAGATAATCTGTGAAAAAAATCATATGCCTCTGCCTCTGCTTTCAAAGGCATCTGCAAGAATCCACTGTGTGTAAACGAAAGCAACCAGTCACAGCCGAAGAATCTCTAACATGGCTGTTGATCACATCATCATTCCTTGAGCTGCGGTCAAATGGGTTGCAAACATCACTGATTGAATATAAATCAAGATACTGTTACTGAATTTCCTATTTCTTGCCTCAGATATTTTCCTGAAAGATGTTTTCAGGAGAAGTTTTGGGCCCAAACCATGTATTGGAGCAAATTTTTCTAATTTTACAGCTAAACAGTACACTAAAAAAATATGTTTCTGAAAACATTTGCAGTGAGAAATGCGCAATACAGTAACAGAGTGTTGGCTCATATTTGATCAGCGCTGCTTAATTTGAAAATTTGACCGCAGTTTACTTGCAGAGATTGACAGTTGCATAAGAGATTTAGTGGCTCTTATTGGTTGTTTTCCTTCATCCACAGTAAATTCTGGTAAATGAAGCACTAACAGTCGGAGGAGGAGCATGATTTTTTTTGAGAATATCTGTTGCATGTACTAAAAGTTTTCAGCAAATATCACCTTTTTTTTCATAAGTTACCTGTTGAAGATTTAACTTAGTTTTTCAAAACATTTTTCTTCTTTTGCGGCCCTAACAGATGTCTTACTGATGCATACCTGACAAACTCCAACTCCCGTTTCCTACCAAGAAAACTGAAGAACATAAGCTGAGGTTTCAGCTTGAGGCCTTCAGGTTCTACCAGGAACCCAGCAATCATGTGAGCAGAGGCTCCGCACCCCGATGGGATATATCGCAGCTACTACATGCCTGGTCGTTCCCATCAACTGACCGCCATCTGGAGAAGGAGGCAATTTTCAAAATAAGGGAATGAAATTAGTGAGATGATTCATTGCACCTCATTTCATGTTTTATACACCCTTTTCTGATAACTGACTACACTGACATTAGATTAATCATTGGCATAAGACCTGCTCTTTAATTGAGAGCAGGTATTATGCCAATGATTAATCTAATGTCAGTGTAGTCAGTTATCAGAAAAGGGTGTATAAAACATGAAATGAGGTGCAATGAATCATCTCACTAATTTCATTCCCTTATTTTGAAAATTGCCTCCTTCTCCAGATGGAGGTCAGTTGATGGGAACGACCAGGCATGTAGTAGCTGCGATATGTCCCATCGGGGTGCGGAGCCTCTGCTCACAGAGCCCCCTAGAACTGCCATCAGCACCAAAGCATGGCCCTCCAAGTCTTCACAGGAGAGTTTAGCCCAGAACAGACCTGAACAACACCCGGCTAAATATTTCCGTTTTCGTCCAGGAATGCATCAAAACCAACACAACAAACCTCAGCAGTCTTCTGCTAGAGTGATGAAGAGAGGAGCCGAGTACAAAGCAGGTGAGTACAGCTAATGATACATTTAAGGAATTTCTACTTTCTACTTTTTTAAAAAATGTTTAACACAAGATCAATCTGTGTGCAATTTCGACTAACTTCGTGGACAATTCTTACATTTTAGCAAGTTTAAAGGCCACCAAATATCCCACATTTGCTGAGCAGTCCTTAAAGGGACAGTTCCCTCCAAAATCAGACATTTTTCCTCTTTCCTGAAGCGCTATTCCTCAATCTAGATAGTTTTGGTGTGAGTTGCAGAGCATGTAGATATCAGCCATTGAACTTTAAAAGAAATCAAAAGCTGACATCTGAAATTGTTTTTGAATATACCTGATTTCTAATATGGTCAAGTTATTCATGGAACTTGTAGTGCAGCTGAAAGAGACCATTTCACATTTTTGACTTTGTTTCACAGAGCGAACTATCCAGCTGGGACCCATTACCGTCCTACCATCCAGCAAAACTGACTCAAGGCCTGTGGATTCCAAAACAGTACTTTCACCAAAGAACAGGACCATCTGAGACTCAGGATGGAGGATAAAAGAAGCTGATTTCCATGCTGCCTTGTACAGGACAAATTCATTTTGGATACAACCTCTGTGAAAGCAGAGGCTAATCTCATACTTACACATTGTAATTTACTTTGTTACAGTTGTTGTATTTTCTGTAAAAGTGATAAGCCTTTTTTCATCAATAAATGTTTTACATTAACCGTTTCCCTTTTTCATACATAACACATGAGCATCACAATTACCAAAATTACTGGATATCTGATCTTAACAAAATCCAGCATTCTGCAGTCTTTGCCAATAACTCGATATGCCTTTTAGCAAACAATTTAATTAGCACTGGATTTTAAGCACTCAAGCTCATTGGGCCCAAGCTGCAGAAGTGGATGTCAAAAGGTTGCATTGTGTGATTTTTCATGATATAACACAAATACACAAACACTACACATCCTTTTGAAGTCCACCGTAATGATTCATCTAACATAATACCATTATTTTGATAAGAGGAAAAAAGCAGACATGCTATTAGGGAGCACTTCCCTCCATTACTACCCGCAGTCTACTCATCATGTAGTCACATTATTGATTTATCGTGAGGGTATCTGCTGCAACATGAAATGTTGGATTTGACTGCCACATCCAGTAAAATAATTAGTCAATTATGATTTTTTTTGGCCACTCCACTGCTGTGTTTGTGATGGAATAATTGCCTGAAAATTGCTTATTACAGGCTATTGTGAATATCTCTGCTGTGCTGCTCTACTCCTGTGTTAAAGTGTTATAGCAGTTTACATAAGCCTTTTATTGAGTTTTAGCTTGTTGACATGGACAACGCTTTGCATTTACAGCATCATACCTACTAATCAGCCTCAAGGGAACAGTGTGTAAGAAAGGGTTGCAGCAACATGCCAGTTTTAAGGTATACTGTGGTATGAAAATTGAGTTGCCATACCATGATGCTTAGCCATGGTGGTTTAAAAGAAATCTCACCTTTATACAAATACTTTCATTTTAAAATAGTTTTAAGTTTCAGTTATAGTAGTATAAAATGTTTAACAAAAAAGCCCCTCTGTTTTCATTCTTGAGAGTCTGTGTAACTGAAAACTCTAACTCTATACTGCCACCACAAATTTTCTGAGATGATTATCAGAATGTGAAAATCTCATACCGTTGCAACCCTAGTTTAAGATTTAGGGAGTTTTAGTGGCATCTAGCAGTGAGGATTGCAACTAGCTGAAACTTCGCCCTGTTATAATTCTGTCATAGTGCATTGTTCAGGAGGTTTTTCACCAGGATGTAAATTATCTGCAGAGGTCTCTCTCTCTCAACACAAATTTTCCTGGTGGTTTTAAACAGGCTAGAACACAGAATAAATTTTCACATTATAAATCAGTTTTTCTTTGACCCTGTTTAGCATGTCAGGGATGGGCCACTAGCCCTGCACCTGCTAATGTATGCTCAATTTGTTTATGTCACCAAACCAATGATAGCTTTGGCCATGAAGGAATTTCATTAAATTTGGCATAAACCTTCACTTGGATTCCACAATGGAGAGATTAGATTTTGGTGTTGGGCCAAAACTTAATTCATGTGTTATGACAAAAAAAAAAAAAAAAGTCACACAAATATCTAAAAGGATATTTTGATGAAGTGATTACATTTTATATCCAAGAGGTCAAAGGTCAACTTTACTGTGACTTCATAATGTTCTGCAAAAACACTTAGCAGAAACAGAAGGTGAGGCATTTATTCAGATACTGAATTGGTGACACAAATCTGGGGTGCCTACTTGACTAGTGTGCGGAGGCAAATACGTGAATCGCCCTAGCTAGAGCCAGTGTTTGGTTTGTCTGTTCTGGGCTGCTGTTGAAATATTTCTTTTGGATGAAGACCCGCTCCCTATGTATATAAACGATTCATTCTTAAGTAATAAAAACACAACAAGTCTTCCTTTCAGGTTATTATGTTTGTTTTTTCTCACCAGAGAAAACATATTTATTGTATGGTATTCAATTTCTGCCAATATATCCCCCTAAACCCTACTTACTACTATACTAGCTTATACTAGCTTACACACTGAACCTTTAAATGGACGTCTACAACAAGTCATTGCAGCCTTTTGAGGGAAGTACCTGACCTGACCCCTTAATGTACACGAGCATTAATATTGCAAACAGAAATTCTTTGTGTTCTTGCCAGCGAGGACATTTAGTTATTTAGCGTTAGTTGTGTCAGGACCTCGGACAGCGCCCCTGATTGTTTTGCTCAGTTGGCGTGATGGGCGCTGTCCATGGTCTTGAAACATCTACAGTGGCTTCTGCAGGCCGCTTGTTTTATGTCCCCTCCCACCTTCACGATTAATCATTGGATCATTTGTCAGTGCTTCCGACACGACTGGTCGATGTCTCGGGCGCCTGTTTACTTTCATATCCCATGAATAAGCCATTGAATGTAAGGCTGTGTTTACGATTTGCAGGACGGCATCAATACACCTCCTAAGTGCATAATAAATCAAGGGCGAACTGAAGCACTTAGGAGTTAATCTCAAGCTAATTAACATATTCATATGTTGCAGAGACGCGTTCAGCAGTTTGCATGGTATTTTTTACTGAGTGTTGATTGCTCAACGAGGGAGCGTTTATATTGCTTTTGATTCTTTTTTTTCAGCATTTTTTATACCCTGAGCATGCGGTGCGTTCACGATGACTCTGCGTCAGCGTTTCAGCCAACACGTCTTCCAGCGTATTAGGTGACTCGTCACTCTGTTTTCCAAGCTTTACCATCGAGGTTCACTGGACCACTTCTTCCTTTTTTGAACACATCAGTGATGCTTTTCTTCAAATGTCAAACGCTGACGGTGTTCATTTCTTGCTTTCTTGTTCGCACACTTGTTTATTCCATCCGAAAATGTGGACAGGACCTTTGTCGGGATGACCAGGTCTGCTGCGCGCAGGGAAACGACACTTCTGCCGTCACCTGTTGCAAGCAGTTCGTGGACAAGACTTATTACAACATCGCCATGGTCACCCGGAAACTTTCCGGGGTGCTTATTATGCTACTTCTCTTCGCTTTTGGATACTTCATCCAGCGAGTGTTGTGCTCCAGATCAAGGCAGCTCACCCCGCCACACAACGGACACCCAACTGTTACCACATCTCAGGACCCGCTTATGGAGAGCAGGACACCGGACAGCTTTGTGGCTCCAGCTCCCGCTGCTCAGCTGCCCTCTTATGATGAATGCAAACGCCTACCGACATATGAAGAAACGGTGCGTGATGGGAGTAGAGCGCGGCTGGAGTCCAACATGGGACAAGCTGTATGACAAGGATACATTGTGGTTTCACGATGTGGCACTATTCGACATTTGAGATTTTATTTCATATCATTATTATGGACATTTCAGAAAGCCAACCGCCTAGGACGTTGTCTCATATTTTGCCTGCAGCAGCAGCCTCAACTCTGTGCTCGCGCAAGAAGCATAGACGATAACCAACATGGCCAACGATTTTAGTACTCATTGCTCCATTTGTTCTGAGGAATGTATCAGAGAGTGCTCAAGTTTGGTTATATTTTCTAATATGCATGCTTTGTTCATGGCTTTGCTAATGTTTAAAAGAAATCAATAGTTATGCTTTATAAATCAGTAACAAGCCATTAATAAGGACAACTTTGGGGTTGTAATGTCGTGAAAATCCCTTTTGCTTTTAGATTTTTAGGTACTGTACTTTATCAGAGAAGGGGGGGTGACTGGGGTGTGACTTCTTGCCCTCCCCAATAACTACAAATATTTTTCTTTGAGACTCCATGAGTCACTGGGGGGAAGTACATGACCCTCCCTCAACCATATTTCACGGTTTCTGGCTATAATAAATACTGTGATTTGGGAGGCTTTTAGAGAAAATGGGATTTTCAAATGCACTTGTGAATTTTTAAGGTTCTCAAGGTATTTAAAATAAATTCAAAATAAGACTATTTAAGGTTGAATGTCCTTCCCCTAGGTCAAATCAAAAAACATGAATCTCTCAATGCTTAAAAAAACATTATTTTTTCCGGTTTTGCACCAACCCCTTCCCTCTCATAAATAACAAACAGTACCTTAATTCATAACAGATTATTCTGCAATAAAAATAAAAGAAAATGAATAAATTAAATTAACATTTAACACTACAAACTTTATGGATTATTTTTAAAAAACTGATTTTTGATTTATCAGCATTTAGAACTGCATTAATACACCAGCCAAATGAGTTTTTTCATTTCATTGCAGCAAACTCTTATGTGCACTTGTCTTTGCTGTATCAGAAATGCCTCTAAGAGTTTAATATAAATGCTTCATGGCTAAGTGAGATAATCGATTTCTGTTTAATAATTGAAACAATATATAATGCACACTGGTTGAAATCATTTCTACAGTGACTTCTTGTGTGTTTGTGGTTCTGATGCGCAGTAATAGACTTCATGGTATATCATGTTTTGTGTGGTAAAAATTATAAGAAGTGGCCTAACATGTTCCCTCACACGTGCAGGTGTAGGACAAACTGGAATACTGTCCATGCATGGGCTGATTATAATATAATGGGCCCCTTGGCACAGATATGCAAAGGGCCGTCTCTTCTTAATAGGAGCAAAGCACACTTTGTGGTGGTTTTGCGTTTCTTAGTGGTCATTATGCATCTTTTTGTAGTCTCTTTGAGGTAATTATGTGGGTATTTTAGACATTTTGTGTTTTGTTTGTAGTCATGTGGGCCTCATTGTGTTTGTTTTGTGTCTTTTTATGTTTTTTTGGGGCTCTCTGTGGTAATTTAGTGCCTTTTTTGTAGTTCTGATCTATTTGTCATGTTGTGTCTCATTGTGTTTGTTTTGTGGGTTTTTTTGTAGTCATTTAGGTCTGTTTGAGGTAATTTTGTGTTATTTTTTTGTCATTTTTCTGTCACTCTGTAGTGTTTTGTGTCTCCTTGTGGATATTTTGTCTCTCTTTGCAGTTCATTTGCATCTCTTTTTGGTCTTTTTTGTGTCCCTTTGTGGTCATTTAAAGTCTCCTCCTAGCTACTTGTTCCTTTGCGTGACATTTTACAAGTGAAAGCTAGTGGCCTCCCTGACACCTTGGGCCCTTTTTTACTGTGCCTGGTAGGCCCATCTAGCAATCCATTCATGTGTACATGATCATAAAGTATTATACTTAAATAAAAAAAAAGGTCACATCTCTTTAAATATGATTTATTGCTGCCATGAGTTGAGATATAGATTTATAATTTGTTTCAAAATGATTCGTTATATTGTCCATATTTTGAATATAGCACATTTCTTATAAATAAAACTTAATGTTTTTATTTAAGCATTTGCACCACTCGTCTGAAGGCCTCTTCAACTCCAACTCCCGTCGATGCGGAACAAGGCTGAACAAACCAATCCCGACCTGAGCAGATCTTTTTCAGGTTAAACGTGTCCTTGATTTCAGTGACAGTCAGAGCTCCGTTCACGTCCTGTTTGTTGGCGATAAGAACCAGCGGCCGGCCCCGCAGCTGCTCGCTCCTCAGTGTTTTCTCCAGCTCCCTGCGCGCCTCCTCCAGGCGCTCCTTGCGCGAGCTGTCCACAACAAACACCACAGCCGCTGCGTCCTGGTGGAAACTCTCCCAGTGCTCGCGCATCTTCCTCTGACCACCTACATCCCACACGGTTAAGTGGATGCTCTTCCTGTTCTTCCTCGCCTCGAGCATTTCCACATTGAAGCCGATGGTGGGGACAGTGCTGACAGACAAGTTGTGTTTCAGTTTGTAGAGGAGAGTCGATTTCCCCGCGTTGTCCAGGCCCAGGATGAGAACTTGAGCTTCTGGTTGTTTAGATCCTTGCTGTCCCATGACGAAGTGGAGCTACAAAGACAGTCAAATCAAGCGAGACAGGCACATCTTCCACTTACAGCACTCCTTTAACGCAGTGTTTGCTTAGTGCGTTGCCCGGGGTTTAATAGATAAGCCAGTGCTGACAATAACTCACGTCTCTGCGATAAAGCGCCACACCAGGGGGCAAAGTTTGTACCAACCAGAGTATATCCCTTGTTTACTGTATAAGTGGAGTTATGCAAAGTTATGGCTTCTGTGAGAACACTATTGTTCATCCGCTTTTTATGCAATGACAACATGTCATACATGGGCTATAAAATGTTATCCTCGGTTATTTTAGCCTATTGAACGACATTCTGGTGCCTGTGTTTACGAGTCAAAAAGCACAGTAAAAGAATAATCACATACGTTCTAACTCAAACGTTTTTAATTGCTATGCTTTGTTTCTGGAAAAAAACAACAACTATGTAATTATAACTTTTTGAGAATAAAACACCTCTGAATGAAAACAAATAATGGTAAAGAAGTATTTTTAATATTTAAGACCATGGTGCACAGTGCCTTGGATACAAACATATTGTACAGGTGATATCCAGTCATAGCTGAAATTACACTCTGAAAGACATTCTCTCATGTTTACAGTCTAAAAGCAGTAAAGAATAATCAGATTCAAAAGTATTTCATTGCTATGCGTTTTTCTTTTAAAAAGTGCCTTGCTGTAAACATGGTTTCTGAGAATAAAATGTATGTAAATGAGAAGTAATAGAGGTTATAATACTTTTTGAATTATAAGACCATGGTGCACAGTGCCTTGGATATATAAATGACATGTAAGATACAATCATTTACCTGAAATTACATTCTGAAACGGTTCAGAACAACGCAATTGTTGTCTCACTATGACAACCAATATGTAAACATATCCAGACTTCACCTGCCAAAGAAAGAAATGCCATTTTTTACTGAACCAGCGTTAGCCTTCTCATAGTGAACAAAAGAAAATAATATGGCAATTTACATCATTAAATCCTTCATTAAACATACACTTCAAACAGTCCACACACTCCAACTCTGACATCCTGTTGACAGATATGTGAAATGTCATGTGGATGTTGTAAATCCTCAGATGCAACACTCTCCCCAAACTTCCTTATCTTGCAGTTACTAAGAGACAGTCTGGACAAACTTTCAGTCCAAAGTAAACATAGACCTCCAGTCCATCACATTTAATATCAAACATTTGACATTTCTTTGTGCAATCACATACAATGATACATTTTTAAAAGAAAATAGGCACATCAGATAAAAAAGAAGAGAAAAAAAATGAGAGCTGGTCAGCTGTTGGTAAGATGAACTTCTCATCCTTGACACAGCTGGCCAGCATGCACGATGCTTACAAACCATTCAAGTTAATTTAGTGGTTGGGATTAGCTGTGATCAAAAGATGTTTACAACCAAATGTTGCCAACTCTCAGTACTGACATAAAGTAACAGTGTGTATGATTTAGGGTTTTTTTTAGGGTAGAAATAGAAAATAAAATAATAACTGTGTTTTCTTATTGTATAATCACCTAAAAATAAGAATTGTTGTGTCCATGTTACCTTAGAATGAGTAGTTTACACGGGGAGTGGGTCTACCATGTTTCTACAGAAGCCTAAAACAGACAAACCAAACATTGGCTCTTGATAAGGCCATTTAAGTTTTTCCCCTCTGCCAATTAAATCTGCACACTCACCATGACCAGGGGGTTGAAAAAAACACACTATTTTTTAACATGAAACTGCTTTATTCTGTGTTTTTACAGTTTTACCATGTCCATTTGTTTTGAAGAGGAAGAGAACTCTGCAGATAATGCAGCTCATGGTAAAAACCTCCTGAACTTCTGGACCAGAAAAGTAAGGTGAGTACACATTAGCAGGTGCTGGGCTAGCAGCCCATCTCTCACATGAGAAACAGTGTTGGAGAAACACTGATTTGTAATGTGAAATTGCTTTAATCGTTTCTTTGTTGTTGTTGTTGTTATTTTTTACCAATGTAATCTCCTGGTTCTTTTGCTTTTGGGGTGGAAATGACCTCTGCAGATTATTTGGCTCCTGAAAAATGAACCCTGAAGTTTTTGCTGGTTGCAATCGGCAAATCTCACCACTAGGTGCCTCTAAATCCCCATAAATCTGACACACTGTTCCTTTAACACATTTTTGCACTTGATCTACACATTCTGAAATTAAAAAAAGAGGTGTTTTCATTCTTTCTAACACAGAGATAATCGCTCACAGTAATGTTGGAAACAAGACAATGGCACCATGTTTCCAAAGGAAACGTTATCTCAGTGTGCATGACATAAATTGCCACAACTCCCATCTCATCGTCTTCCTCTTGTGCAGCCTGACACTGAATATATGAATGTCTCATATAGACTAAATTAATAAATCACAGTGATCAGTCCGGCCAACTCTTCCCATCTCGCGAAGACTACGTAAATCCACCTTGACTCCACACGCTGCACTGTGGAAGCGCACTTCAGCGCAGGAGCCCAAATCAGAGGCATCCTGCTGCTCAGACGACGCACGAGCTTAAGGACACACAAAGTGCATCCAAGCACGAGGCGCTTCACTCAATTCCATCGACGAAATCATTTGCATTTCACCTGAAGATTTTATTTATTTTCAATCAAGATCTGGCCCATTTCTCTCCGGGCTTCACCCAAACGCCACCTGTTGGATTGTCCATCACGTACACCAGCGCCCCGGCGTCACAGGGGCCCTGGGGCCAAGAATGCCGTGTTAACTTCTCCAGAGTCCGGGGAGAAGACCGAGGACAAGCGGACTGAGTGGTCACCTTCTTCTGAATGCGGACAACTGGGGCTGGAGAACAGCTTGCGTCGATCCGATGATACATGTCCACTTCGCCAAATCGCTGGAAAATCACCCGCGCTTCTATGGAGGACTTGGAGCCGTGTTGTCCCATACTGAAACTTAAATTCAAAACACTCTGAAGAGAAAGCAGAGGTGTTTGATTCGATGTCTGAGTTGATTTGATGTCTGAGTTGGACAAATGTCAAGTTGCTTTGGTGCCTGCGCGCTCTTGTCTCACTTTTAAGTGCCAAATGTACTATGTAATTAGGACAACGGGTTCCCGTAAGTTTTAGTGTGACGCACTTGACTTTATGATCACTAGACGCCTGAATGTTGCAACGCACGTCTTATGCATTTGGATCAGACCATGCCCGGGCTATTTTGAGTCTCTTCACCTGGTGCAGACCGTCACTGAACTTGACATCATCGAGTGCTTCCGGGCTGTCCGCGCCCCTCCTGACGGCTGCAGCGGGGTTGAGTTACATTGTGGACCGCAGTGCAGAGTTATGGCATGGAGAGCTATTAGTGGTCCCACAAGCCGAGGCATCTGAGAAACACGCAGAATTTGTCACGTGTCATTCCCCCAACATCACTCTCATCTCACCACCTCATTTTTTTGTAGTGAGTTGTTGATCGCTAACACGTTCATGAGATCGGTGCGTGGGACAAGAACTGATTCAAATTCATGGAGAGGTGATTGAGGCAAGAGTATCAGCCATTGCTTACCTTTTTTTCCTCCGCATCTATTTTTTGCTGTGCCCTTGAGTAAGGTACTTGCAACTGTTTCAGGGACCAGCAGCAGGTGTGGTTGTCTGAAAATGCACCAACATGTGTTGTGTGAATAAATATAGGCCAAGTATAACAGCATCATCTGAATGGATCAGAACAGGACAGGCTGCTTTGAGTTACATTATGATGCATTTGCATTTTAGCTCTTCATGTAAAGATAACTAATACAACACTAGTGGGGCTTGCAAACCCTTAAAAATCTGGATTGACATCTGTTTTCTTGTATTTAAAATCTTTGAAATGGGATTTCTTTCAAAAATGAAAGAAAAGAGGCAACCAGCAACTTGTTAGGAGTCCTGCAAATTGAAAGAAAAAAAACAAACAAAAAAAACTAAAAGGTGACAAGAATATGACCAAAAACTTTGCTAAAAAATGAAGTTATCAAATAACTAGGGAACAATATCAAGAAAACTATATTAGTATTATGATTATGTATTTAAAATTAGATCACAGAAAAAATCGTTGGACTGTTATTAATATATATATATTTCTTTATTTTAGCAGTTCTTAGGGTATTTTTCTGTTTTCTGTTACTTTATTTCTGGCTAATTACAGTTTATTATTTTGCAACTTTTTACAAATTTCTTGCTACATTTTGGGTAATTTCTTGATAGGTTGCTCATTGCCTTCTTTCCATGTTTTTTAAAGAAATAAAGCTGCTTTGCTCAGGTTTCAAATTGTTAATTTAGAAATGTCATACTTGGTAAGAATTTATACTTAATTTATGTTTTACATTAGTAAGGCAACTCTGCATAAAATTGGTGTGTAAATAACAGTAATATAATTCAAGTTATTTTTTTATTTTATGATGCCTTCAAGCCATCAGTAAAATGAGATGTAGGCAAACAAAACAAGCTAATTCAAGTCGCTGCTACTGATGCTGACGCAGACTTTTGAAGTATCCCCTCTGTGTGATTAAGCATGTAAACACCCGTTTTTCAGAAACCTGGATAAGACCTTCTCCTTTTAATGAAAACCTATATACTGGGATACTGTTTCATGTATAGACCTATTCCCATTTGTGATATTTTTTTTCTCCCCACACTGGCAAAGGCATGACCCAGTTAGCTTGGTAAAACCATCCTGAAGACGTGAGCTCAACATTATGTTTCTCTCTCTGTATCCGTCTGGACTCTCTGCCGCCCCAATCACTGTCAGTGGGCGGGAGTACTTACCTTGAAAGACAAACTCCTCCCGCCAATCCTCACGTTAGCACTCTACTGCACAAATGTTATTACACTGACAGATCTAAAAAATATGATTTCTTTATATAAACCTTTTGTGTGTGATGTGTACCTCATTAACAACTATTAGGTTTTCGCAATGCAATGGAGTTGCCAGCATGATTCGGCATTTCTTATTAAGCAACCAGCTGCCTCTGGACTGCTGAATACCAGCTGGCAGCGTCCGTGTTGCATGTCTGAAGCATTGTGAACACTGATCTGCATGGCAGCTTTAAAGCCTCTCCTATCTGCTCCTCCATTAGCCGATCAGTGGCGAAACAACAATGAGCATTGGATTTATACCGAGGAACATCTTCTTCATCACCAGCAAAGCCAGTTAATGAATCAAGCTTTTGCCAAATCCAGTTGTAAGAACAGCGAAAATGTCTTTTCCTTCTGACACAGAGCACTGAAGTGAAGAGGGCCCTGCTTTGACAAGAGCCTGATCCTTGGGGCCATAGTTTCCTTAAATGGGCCTTGCTGAATTGGCCCCAAGTGTGCGCCCCTGTCTGTGTTGCTACTGCGCTGTGGTGTTTGTCCATGTTGTAAATGTGTGCCATTGTAGCGTTTATAGAATTAAATTATAGTCTAAGTGGGTACTGTGTGCTGTTGTATTTGCTGTCATGTGACAACATCCAGCACTGGGAAAAAGAATCTCCCCACAGGAACAATTAGGTCTGCTGTTTTGCAAGCCTGCATTTTTACGTCATTAATGCAATGCAGTTCCTGATTGGCTGCTTACGTTATCAACTACACTGTGAATCCTTGATTGGCCCATTTGGATTTTAAGCCTTAAACGTCTGGGTCAATGTCAGTGTTTTCTTGTGTTGCATGCAGACACCTTTTATTAGCATTTACACCTCTTGAATCTGAGAAAATTTATTTTAATTTCTTTCAAAAACACAGGGAAATCATAATGACCAACTTGGCAAGAAATGTCCCACAAACGGCAAAAAATGAGTAAAAAGGTGTGTGGGGGGTGGGGTCATTAAACATGATCAAAAAACAAGGAAAAATGTCCAGAAAACGAAATGTATAATTCTCTTAATTTATTTGAAATTATGTTACAGAAAAAAAACATCTTTTTTTTTATTTGCATTTTTCGTGAGGTCGTCTTTTTTCTCTTTTTTTTTTTTTTGTTTCTTGCTCATGTTTGGGCTTTTTCTTGTTAAATTGCAAGCCACCCTCTTCCCATGTTTTGAAAGAAATCAAGTCAATCTGCTCAGGTTTCAACTGTTAACACCAAAATAAGGCATTAAGTAAACTGTTAAATAAAAAAAGGCTTCTCTAAAATGCAAAGATCACGAAATGATGATAAAAAGTAGTTGAACACAAAACTGTAGCAAATCAAGTATGGTTTACTGAAACCGTCCTTGACAGGTTGTTGCTGTTGATGACACCAGTTGTATTGCTTCAGGAGCATATCATATTACTAGCTACTAACATTCCTTCTGTACAGTTCACAATGTTTCACCTTGTAGTCAGTTTCTCAAGGCAGCAGAGTCTGTTGCACCTCTTGTTTTGAGTGCTTCCCAGTTCAAAGGCAGCCACCAGTGTCCATGGATATATGGTACTGTATGTACTTTGTTCATGAGCATGGGTAAGACAAAGCACATGCCCCAATACAGATGCTGTAAAACCACTTTAACAGAACAGTTTAAATCAGCTCCACAAAATTGCTTTACCAAGAGGTGAAGGTCAGGAACTAAATCAGGTTCTACATACTGTTTTTTAAACCCTCTTGTAATATTGTGGATATACAGTGTTTACATTTGCTGATATGTAAGAATTGATCATTCCAAAAAAATAAACATCTGAAAAGTGCATTTTTTACATAATTGTTTGTTTGTGTGTGTATGTGTGTGTGTTGTATGTTAAAGTAAGACTCTGCCCAAAATCTGTTTTCTGAGTATCACTAACCTTAAAAAGTTATAGGTTGATTATTTATCTACATTATTATCTACACCCCTTATGCCGTTTCCTTAAGCAATCTTTAAATTACAAATGAGTTAATGTTTCATTTTAAACTGGAATCGTTTCACTTAAAAAGGCTTTTTGTTATTCCACTTACTTCTTTGTCTACCTTTAATCTTTGGTTCTGCTTATATATTCCATATTTTCATTTTGTGTCAATTGTATATCAGTTACTACCAAGGAATGTTTGTTTAGTCTTGCATGTCTCTGTTGTGAATGAAGAATCCAAAAACGGCGAAAATTCACGATGAACTGAAGTCAAGGGAGGCTGCGTTTAATAACGGTAAACCTTCAGTTCTCCAGTTGTATGCTGAGTATTTCCCAAGCATTTGCATTTTTACTCAAATCTTATGATTTCAAACACCTTTGTATACAAGTAGCATGCTCCTAAGCAAGTGCAAGCGTTTAAACTCTGGTGGTGTAATCTCACCTCCCAGCCAGTTCAATGGCTGACAAGAGACAGGTGTGGGTGAGTGACAGCAGAACTCTATTTATCCCGTCTATTAATGAACTAGGGGACTGGATTCAGCAGAGTTCAAAAGCATGCGCTTTTCCAAGTGTGCTACTCATCCACGTGTGAGACTGTTTATGTGGAAGTGTTTTAAGTGGTAAGGTTTTGGTGAAAGTATATGTGTTGAAGAAGTACTGAGCATACAACTTGATAAATAGGACTTGGAATATACAGCACTAATTGTGCAAGAGTGTTTTAGTGAATGTCTTATATAGTTTTGCTGTTGTTTAATGCAGCCCCCTTTTACTCCAATTCATCAAGAGTTTTCTCTGTTTTTGGATTCTGCCTTCATTAAAAATCAACCCACATAGCAGTGGTGAAAGTAGTAGTAGCTGTGATTGGTCAGAGTCCTGCAGACACACAACAACTGGCCAATCAGAGCTCCTGCTGTTTAACTCCATATTAATGTTTCTTTTTTCCACTGTGACACAGCTCCAAGCTGACTGCACCCAGAGGAGTAAACTACAAATGGTGAACATCTTACTTCCTACATCTTGTGGTGAGTGTTTGATACTCAAAAGTTAGATTTTGGGTGCAGCATCACTTCAAAGTAATAAAGGTATGGATCCACTGGAGTCTTTTTATATTTGGCAACATTTTTCAGGTCAAAAATATAACAGACGCACACATCACCTGAGCGCATCATCAAAATGCAGCAAGCAGGGTGGTAATTTTGCAAATCCATTTTCAGTAGCTTCCTGTGGTCGCACAGTTAATCTTGGATAGGCACTAGTTAACGCCTCCTCTGAAGAAGCCTCCAGTGGAGCTGTACCATTCATGTGCATGTACAGTAAACAGTAGTAAATCAATCACAGTCTAATGTGTGCTGGTTAGGAGAAAATCCCCTGTATGGTGTATATGTCTATGCATCTCCACTGCTGGAGAACTTCCATATTTTTTTGTATTCATCAATACATTGGCTTGTGTTTGAATGCCCTTATCTCAATTAGAAACATACAACCAAAACAAAATGTAGTTTTCGCTTGTTTTTGTGTGCACACGTGTGTGTAGGCCTGTTTGCGCATGTGTGTGTATGTATGTATATATGCACTTGTTCTCAGTGTCAAACTTAAACTTGCTCTAGTCCTCTTTGTTCACACTCGCTGCTCCACCCTAAAGATTGGAAAATCATTGCAAACACTGATCACAATGTCACTCCCTAAACCAACCTACTCCCCCGCCTTGCTGCTCCCCCCAGCTCCACTTTTGAACTTCACCACCATGACGGTGATGTTGTCGGGGCAGCCGCGGTAGAAAGACTGGAGGACGATGCTCTTGGCGCCGAAGTGAGGCTCGTCCAAACGCTCGCGGACAAACCGAACGGCCTCCTCATTGCTGAAAGCGTCCCACAGGCCATCTGATGCCAGGATCATGAACTCTGGCTGCAGCTTGTCCATGTCAAAGGTCATGATATCGGGGTCGGGAATGACTACGTTGAGGTTCTTCAGTGGGTAGTCCCCCAGAGAGCGCGACATTGCCAGGATTCCCTGGACTCTCCAGGATCCATTAAAACTGATGAAACCTCCTGGAGGGGAAACATAAGAATTAGAACGTTTAGTCTTATGATCTGCTAATGTGGAAATATTTTTGAGTTTGTTTTGAGTTTGGTTTGACAGCAAACCAAACTGAGCTTGAAAAGTGATGTCTCAAGTACGGAAGCCATTTGAGATAATTAAACAGAGCTCACCTGTAAAAATACTCTAATCACACAGCTTAACTGTACGTAAGGCCATTTCCCCCAATTTGATTAAAACAAAAAATATCCTGTAAATCATTATAAAGAGAAACTGTCTTGATTAAAAAAGCCTCATGTAATATGTAGAAATTATTTTGCGAAAACTCAGTCAATTGTTTAAGATACTAATTATTTTAACAAAGCTTCTCATTGTTTTGGGATAAGTAAGCCATTGTTTTGAGATACTAACTATTTTTGAGATGCCAGTCATTATGTTGAGAGCTACTCAGTATTTTGAGATAATAACACATTATTCAGACAATCTTCACATTTAGAGATACTAAGTAATTATTTTGAGATAAAGCAGTCAATACTTGGAGATTCTAAGTGATAATGTTTAAGATACTGACTTATTTGGAGATGCCTGTCATTATTTTTTAAATACTAACTCATTATTTTAAGATAACAACGCATTTTCTTTTAGATAAGTCAGTCATCATTTTGAGATACTATGTCATCATTTTGAGATGACTCATTCTGATTATGGTCAGTCAATATTTTAAGATACTGAGTCATTACTTAAAGAAAGCTCCTCATTATTTTTAGATACTAAGTCATTATTTTTGTGACAGCTTCTCATTATATTGATTTATATGATATTTTTTTCATGCCATTACCACCCTAATCCAGAAATGGGTTTCCAAAGGTTTCTATTTCATCTAAATCTGATCACAGCTTTGTTTAACACAATGCTGTTCCTAAATACACCAACAGATGGCAACAGAGGATCCTAAATTCATCCACATGAGGGTGCAGTACAGGTATATTCACTTTGTGCTTTATATTACAGGATTGTGTCTCTCATCATGTACCCGCTCTCTTGATCCTCTTGCGCTCTTTGAGCTGGTATGGCTTGTGGTCATGGGATAATGCAACAGCATTGCCATCCTTATCACACAACACACCACGGGAGTCTCCAACGTTTGCTACGGTGAGTTCTCTGTCTGACAGCAGCGCTATTAGACATGTTGTTCCTGCAAAGAAAAAAAGAGAAAAGAGGACAAGGAGGAATTTAGAAAAATGTTTTTAGAAAATGTCTCAACAATTCTGAATCAAATCTAGCCACATTTTATTTTAAAAACACAGATAATAACAGAAACTTGGGGTTTATCACACCATAACATTTGTTGTAGCCTGTGATGGTTCACAAAACATTGCATAAAGGTTTTTTGCTATCAAACTGCCCTATGTTGCAAGTGAAAATAATCCATATACGGTAATTGCAATTCTTTTCTGTGCCAGATTTAATAATCACACAAAACAATCATAGTTTATGTAGCAAATAATAGAAATAAAGTTAATGTTTGTTTAGTGTTATATGTTTAACAAACGAAGGTTCAGATAAAAACGAGTCTTAGAGCATTCTTGGACTGAGTCGAAAATGTCAGTGAATATATCTCCAGGACTAAAAATGTCAAGTGGTGTGATAATATCTGCCTCTTTTATATTTACATTGATATTCCACGCTATAATAAATACAGTGATTCATAAAGATTACACATCACCTAATCCCCAGGCCTGAGAGTACATGTGGATAAACCTATAATGACATTTAGGAATGTTTGACCTTTAATTTGTGATTACAAATTTGTGGAAGAATCAAGTTTTTCCACAGTCATTTTAGTACATCAGATCAGAATTGAAAAGAACATACATTTAGGCATTAGGTCAATGCATAATTATTTACATGCAAAATGGCTGAAACCAACTGTTCTAACCCGTGAAGCATGTTCTCTATACTTTAGACTCTTTTTTTGCAAATGTGTCCTGAATTTATGACTTGCTGTCAGGTGAATCTTGAGTTTCACTTATTTAAGGGACTGTGTGAAATTCTCTAGATCAACCAGTTCTCTAAAACCACTCAGAGGTTCAGCACTGCTTGTCCAGTTCTGCTTTAGTGGTGTTTGTTGTTTTTTTGTGCAATGCAGTGTTGTAAAACTTGTCTGGTCTTCTTCTTTTCTGTATTGCAACAACCTTTTCTGTACACGAGTTACAAACATTAAAGTTAAAAATGAATGTGAATCCTGTTCACAAGTGGCAATCTACTGCATCTCATACATACAGTAATGTGTAATTTTGTACTGTTGAAACTGATATATGCTTTACAGAAAAAGTGCAACCTTGTGCATTTTTAGTCACCATCATCAAAACCTTAGCCATAGTTTACATCAGAAAATACTTACTAACAACATGGCTAAACATTTTGACTATCTTGTTTGTAAACAATGACACTAGGACTTCTGATGGGACTGACACGTTAACTGATATAAATATTAACGTTCAAATATATCCTAAGGATTTTGAGCAAGGTGAAGGCTTTTGCAGGTTATTTATTGTGTGGTGCTGTTTGTGTGGATTATTTCAAGAAATGCACTTACACATGTTACATGTGTAGTAAAATATTACATGTAACACACTAGTAAAAAAAAAAAAAAGTAGCTTTTAAGGAGGGAGTATTTTTGATTAATTTTTTTACTGTACTTGTACTTTTTACATAAGTATATTTTTGAACCTACTTTTAACTTCACTACATTTGCCATTTATACCTTTGTTACAGGTAGTCTGCTCTAAATTACGTCTCTTGCAGATGCCAAGTTGACAGCTGCCTGGAAGAAAAAGTAGTCTTGTGTCCTGTCTTCTGACCACGATGCGATGATGACAGAGCAAAACCCAGAACAAGAGGCGGCTTCCAGGGACAATCCCTGACCTGAGACCTCCACTTTTAAAAGTCCTCTTCTAACATCCACAAACACATTGAGGTAAGTTGCACACACTGTAATGCTAAGTGAAAGTGAAAATGTATTAAAATGCAAACTAATGTGTATTTGGAGTAATTTATTTTCAGTACTCTGAAATCAAATGTTAACCCCTTTTACACAGCCTGTTTGAGGCAGTATTATTGCACTGCTATGCCGCCTTGCTGTTCTTTATTAAAGGTACAATTGGGGAATGGGGGGACAGAGTTGTTTTGCCTTTGAGCCGGCAAGGGAGGTAGTAACGGCGCCGAAATAGTGTCTATGTAAAAAGGACAGCTGGCAAGACGGGATTATGGGCTTGATGGGTGTGGCGTTTTGACTGCTTGTTACATATGCAACCCACTGCAGGAGATTTAATGAGCAGCTAGCAGCTGCAGCACTTAGCACCTAATTCAAAGAAGAATAACAGCATCCATAAATGTCCCTGCAAAGGAAGACATCAGCTGCCATACAACAGGGACCTTAAATTGTTGTTATTGTCATTGCTTTTGTTTTAACAAAACATATATCATACATGTCAGGCGCTGCTGACATGTATGATATATGTCACACTAGGGACTAACGCTGCTGTGTTAAAGGTCACACCCGTCACACCTCTTTTGATTCTGCGATGCCAGCATGCTATCTAAATCACATACTGTAGTGGCATTATGTCTGCATTGTTTGGTTATGTGTAAAAAGGCAATGGAGGCATAAAAAGGGACTTTGTAGCAGCCCTATAGCACAATCTCTGTGTAAAAATGATAGATAATTGGAGACACATAGTTTAAGTACAACTATGACAAATAGAGAGAGTGAAAAAGAGAGAGAGAGAGTGACAGAAGTTATCATTGTGTCATTAATATGCTGAATTGACACAATGCCATACTGTCACCAAACCATAAACAATAAGGTAAAACAAGAGGCCAAAAACAACAATTTTTTGAGGTCGGTGTATCAAATGCCACCAACTGATCGATCTGGACTGCAGCTCTAAATTTCACATCAGCGCAGAGTATCAGCTACACTAACGTCAGTGTGCAGCAGCATAATGTTACAACACAGCAGTCTCACTTCTTCTCAGTCAGTATTACAAGTGTAGCGAAACAGTCAAAGAGGTAAATGTCATTGTGTTGACAGGATATTATGCAGGAAATGTGACATTTTATTTGATTGCTGAGGTGCTGCATCCTGTAAGAGGCATGAATGCCGAACAAGCCACTGCTTGAGACATCACCCTGCTACGGTGCAGAGCAATTCAAGCGAAATGTATAGTTTCTGATAAAAATGTATCACAGCGAAGAGACACATGTCTGCTAAGTTTGTCATGTATTTGTGTGTGTACTTCATATGTGTGGGTGGGATTTTGGGATGTTTCAGCTTTTTTCAGCTGGTTATTTTCGCTTCCCAGGACCCTCATTCAGCTTTCCCACGAGTCTCCCTGTCTCCTCTCTGTTGGCTCATAAAGTGTCTCCAGCACACACATATACATAATAATATACATATCTACACTTCCCACCACTCTCCTCCGTATTCTGACCTGCTTCATCGTGGTTGGCAGACAGCTTGTCCAGCATCTCACGATCCACAGTCAGGATGCGCTGCTCGAGAATGCTGCTGTAAGAGAGAGCACTCTCTCTCTTCTCTCTCTCAAAGGCCTGCAGCTGCTGCTTCAGGGAGTCTGGCAGGTGGGCCTTCACATAGTCAGCTGCAGCCTGGGAGAGAGGGGGAGGGAAGGGGAGACACAAAGAGGGTTAGACACCGGAAGGTGAATAAGTAAAGGCAATGCACGGAGCTGTTTTGGCATCAAATCAGTTTAAAAGTTTGGAAATTTCCATCCAATTCTGCAGCTACTCTCAGCTCTACGGGAGGATTTTTCAGTGCATGACTGTACTGTTCACTCTGTTGTCAACCTAAAGGGATAGTTCAGATTTTCTGAAGTGGGGTTTTGTGAGGTACTTATCCATAGTCAGGGCCACCACTGCAGACGCTAAGCATTTTACTGCTTTCTAGCAACAAAACATATATTAGCCACCTTAAATGTCCCACATCAATATTAGTGTAGATAAACACTAGTTTAGAGGTTTCACTGCTTACCTTGTTATCAGTTCTGAGAGGGAACTGAAGCCGTTATATCGCCCTCTTCACAGCCAGATTCCATTGAAAAAAACATTCATTTTACATCGCTGAACACGTAATCTGATAGTTTGTTTGCGTTCATGTGTGACTTTGGCATTTGAAAGCGTTACCTTGCATTCACCAAGGCCACATGATAACACAAACAAATCAATCGAGGTAGTGGTCGACCAGCAGCTCACATGTTTAGCAACTTAAAATGTATGTTTTTCTCAGTGGACTCGTTGTTTTTCTTAATGGTTTTGACAACAGCACAGATGAGAAACTGACACCAATAACAGCCTCCCCTTTGGAGAGAGCTGTTTAACGGCAAAGTAAAACAGTGAAAATATTCTAAGTATAGTGTACACTTAAACTGTTATTGTGGTTTTTTTCAGGTGTGACTTTCTATAGATGGCGAAAATGCATTTCGTCATCGACCCCTCCACAGCAGTAAATGGGGTTGGTGCTTAATGACATCTACTGTATGTAATACACACTATGGATAACAGTCTCATACAAACTCACCTCAAAAGATCTGAACCATCCTCCTAAAAAGTGCTAATAAACCTGCTGAAAACTACTGGCTGAGCACTGAACAGCAAAGAGCCATATATTTCCCTCAGGGGTTGTGGAGACTGAAACAGAGCTAAAAGAAGAGTTTATTTTGTCAGGTGGCCAAAAATACAACATCAAATGAAAATCAATGTTGTTCAGTCATGTGTAAATAGGCCACTTTTTTTCGAACATGTTCCTCATAACAACTTTATGAGGTATATTTATGTAAGCGCATATATATATATATATTTGTCAAAATGTGTTAACAGCTTGCCCCCAAGAGCCCAAAAATTATAAATACTGCATAAAAAAATGTTAGTTGTTTGTTGTTGGAGGTGCTTTTATTTTCTACTTCATAGGATGAGAAGTTCATTCATATAACTGGCTGCAATGTATTATACATATCCATTTCATCACCCTTCCCCTGTGGTAATATGCAACTCAAATTTAGACGAGTGCTTTTTTGGTTTCATACAGCAGGTGCTCTGTGCTGAATTATTGAACAGCCTCCACATCTTCTAGCTCACTTGCCCTCCTCCTGCTCCTGCCCTTATTTATCTGCTTCTTCCCTCATTTTCTCTGCCAAGATTCCCATTATGCTAATGCTGCCGAATCAGATCTAAAATGGGAATTTTTTTCATCATCTTAATGCCCCGATTGATAGAGAACATATTTCATATCCCCAGTCCTGGTGAAAATTGTCGAAAAAACTTTTTTTTTTTTTTTTTTTAACATGTAATGGCTTTTTTCAGGGGTTTTTACCGGTTTAAATCAACAGGTCCATTTGTTTTGGAGAGGAAGAAACCTGAGCAGATTATTCTTCTCTTGGTATGAAACCTCCTGAACCTCTGGCTCTTAAGTTATCAAAGAAAAAATATGAGCACTCATTAACAGGTACACTGTTTTGCACTGATTTGCGTTATTCAGTGTTTTTACCAGTTTAAATCACCAGGTCTGTTTATGGAGAGGAGATCTCTGTGGATAATTAGGCTCATGGTAAAAACCTCCTGAACAATGGAAACTACAGGAATTCTAACTGTGGGAAGTCCCATCTGGTTGCAATGCGTAATCCTCACAGCCAGATGCCACTAAATGCTCCTAAATGTTCCTAAATCTAGATGGAATTGGGAGTAAAATATAAGGGAACGGGACCTACAAGCGATTGTGATATTCCCAATAATCATTAGAGTTTAACCATCTCTTCCTGTTGCCCCCCCTCACCTCTCTCCCTTTCCATTTTGCTGAACAAGTATACTCATTCATTTCTTTAATTGGAGAGAGAGGGGCACTCAGAGAGCCTCTATCAGGAAAAAAGCTTCAGGTGTAAATTTCCATTTGGCGCAAACAGCTGAAAACGCCAGAGCCAGTTACAGACGCCATAAATTACTCAAATATTTTCACTCTCTGAGGATTTAATAAGTGAATGTAAAATACTGGACCAACTTTATTAAAGGTTAATTAATTTTCATTGTGGAGCTCTTATTGACATCATGACTTTATTTAATCCTCCTTTCCCCTTGAGTCCCTCTATAACTATTAATTCATTTTTATGCATTAGTAGTGTGAAAGCCTGTTAAAGTTGTAAATGACTCAAAGTTTGCTTTTACAGCAAACAGTCTCAGTATATCATTTTCAAAGGGGAGCAGCAGCTTGTGCTGACTTTTATAATTCTGGAGCCATAACTCACAGCCTTGATAAAAATACAGGAAGAAAAAAAAACAGAGACGTGTTTGAGAAACTCCCTGCATATTTTCGGAGCAGGAACTAACTGCACTGCCAGAGACAGCCTGTTCTATCAGCCTGTATTTGGTTTGGCGGCATCGCTTCATTTAATATTGGTAATGTTTGTTTGTGTTTACAGTTGTGCCAACCTGCATGAACTTGGATCTCCACACATGCTGAAAATTTCCCGACAACATCATTAGCATCAAGAGTCCCAGAAGGTAACACAACTTTCCAGAATGACCCATAAAATCACTCGTCTCCTATCGATTTAATATCTGCATTAGTGCTTAGTTTTTAGACTGGGAAGTGTGTGTGTGTGAGAGTGTGTGTGTGTGTGTGTGTGTGTGTGTGTGTGTGTGAGAGAGTGTGTGAGTGAGTGTGTGTATGTTTCCATATCTCAGGATGAGGTTTGTGTATTGATGCTAACGCCCTATAATAGCAAAGGTCAGAGTGACCCAATCTTTTCAACCACTGAAAGATAGAGAAAGGATATAAAAGAAGGGGAAAACAAGCAAACACATGTGAACACATATGTACAGGAATGCAAATTTGACTGAAAAAAGGGGAAAAACACTCGCAGGATAGAAAAAGTAGAAAAGGGTAGAAAGAGAGATGAAAGGACAGGCAGGAAAGATAAACATTTGTTTAAAGACAGGAATAGATGGAGCAATCCAGATGGGTAAATACTCTCTGCTCTCTTTTTGTTGTCTCCCTCTCTACGATTGAAAACAACCCAATGGTGCTCTTGCAGCTGTCTTCAAGAAATGAGAATGGTTAGGTCCTTTAGTATTTTTTCTAAAATCAAATTAAACCAAATGTAGTTGCACATAGAGGTTAACGTTGATTGTTTTTTTTTTCGCTCACTCAGTGGTGCAAGTGGGTCAGAAATCTTGATGCAAGCTCGCTCTTGGAGAGTTTTAGAACCCACTTCTACTAGTTGGTTTGGGATGGCTCTTGATGTGGCAGAGCCTCCACGTTAGGGGTGTGCCATATCATATCGTTCACGATAATACAACGATTTTTAATGTGAAAAGAAAAGTTGATGTCAAGATCATGGCAATATTTTAACGTGTTGACATAATAACGTGAAACTGCTATAGCTGAGAGCAAGTCTGATACCGGTTACTGTTGCTTAGATATTTTGTTTAGTTTTTAATATTATATATATATTTTTCACTTTTTTTGTCAAATCAACAAGAGTATTGTACTACTGTAATACTCTGAAATATTGTGCTATTATTTTAAGGCCTTATTGCCCACCCTTACTCTGTGTGAACAGGAAACGGAGTGGAAGTGGGCAGGGTTGTCCAAATTTTTGAATGGGGTCCAGATAAAATAATGAGAAAAAAATTGGGGGCCATCTGCTTCTCGCATTATATAGGTTACTGAAAATGATCGCATACAAGACACACATACATACATACAGTGTTTCATCTTCCATGGAAAAAGTTTTCAACTTTCCACCGCTACTGAAAGTGACGGCTCTCACTGTTGCTATCGTTACGCTTCTTTGTTTTCTTGTTTATCAAATCTTTATGAAAACACACAAGTTCAGCACTTGGTGTACATCTACAAACTGTATGATATACCTGCCATGAGCGGAAAATATGCAAAGTGTTGCTTAATTAACCAATATTGCGTGGCAGACCTCATGTAGAATATTTTGCAAGACAAGCTGTGGGCTGTTTAAAATCTGTCCAAGGGCCATGAGTGGCCCCTGGGTTGGACTTTGTGATGGACAGTTTACAGTTCTCCATGTCTCTCAAAGATTTTCTTGTTGTGTTTATTAAAATATAAGAATAACCAATGTGAAAGAGGAAGACTGGGTTTTAAATAATGAACTTGTCCAGCGTCACTCAGTGAAATATGCTATACACTGGAGTCTCTTGGGGACAGTGGTGGTGATGTGACAGATGGCGTCCAGGACACGTGGTTTAAAGGCAGCCATGAGAAACGGCTGACCCTTGACAACACAGGGAGGAGGAAAGACAGACAAAACCCTTGCATACATCACTAACCCCTATGCGCACACAAACACACACACACACACACACACACAGTCTTTGTGATGAATCTAGAGTCAACTCCCTCATCGGCAGTGGGATTGAGGAGGTGTTTACACAAAAGAATACAATGATGGGGAAGGGGATTGTTCTGTTGTTCTGTTTGAAAATGGGGTGAGTCACTCAAGTGGTGTGTGTCTGAATCCCAGTACTAATAATTGTGATCCTATAGAAGCATCTCTGTGGTGCTGAGCAGAGAGTTGGCCTTGTCCTACTGGTTGTTATTTTCTATATTTTAAATGATTTATAAGCCTAATTTCCCTGCCCTAATATTAATACCCCAAAGCAACTATTCTCGCCATATGCTTTCTCCAAACAGCTTCCTTTCTCAGTGCTTTGAATTCAGTTGATGTTAGCACATAAGCAGCAGGTATTTGGGTCTGGGTGAGTTCAAACAAATGCAAAGTGACCATGCATGAATTACTCAACGTGCATACAAGGCACAAGCCCAGGACCCAAAGTTTCAGCGCACACAAAGAGACACAAAATCACAAAATTACCTCACTAAGTCGCACAATTACTAAAAAGTCATATAACGACCAAAAAAGACACAAAATTGCCTCAAAGAAACCTAAAATACTCCAAACAGACACAAAACAACCACAGAGACACAGCCAGACACCACAAAAAGATGCATGACAACTCTTACTACTTTGTAGGAGAGGTGGTGGGGCCCTTTGCATATATTTGCCCAGGGGCCCATTGTCTCATGATCTGCCCATGGTAATACCTATTGTTGTGTAGCCTAATGTCCCTCCCCTGAACTTTTTATATGATATAGAATTTTGACTTTTGCCTAGTATGATAGTGATAATAGATTTACTTTTTTTTTGTTTACACCTAAAAAAAGGGGAAAAACAGCAATTCTCACTCTCTTTAAAGAACTCTTTTTCTGTCTGCTCTGTTCAATCCAGCCAATCCAGCTGATGCTATCATGTGAGCAGCAGCAGGTCTTTGGGTCTGAATGAGTCCAAACAAAATCACAGTGAAATCATTGTGTGTAACCCCCCCCCCCCAGCCTACCTCTCCACCGTGACCGTCAAATATCCCGAATATGGACGGGTGGCTCTTGTTGGTGAGGTCGGTGAGCACCTCGAAACGGTCCTCCATGTGATCTCTCCTCCCCTGTATGGAGTACACAGCTACGTTGTTATTCTTGAACTCCCAGGTTTTGGAGAACTCTGCGTCCAGGACACTGAGGCCTCCCAGTCGGTCATTCTGCATCATCTCCGCCACTTTCCCCTTCACCATCTTCACGGCGTCCCGGCTGGACTTGACGATGGTTTTCACCTCGTCCGTGTGGAAGAAATAACTCCACAGCGCCAGGCTTATGCACAACAGAAACAATGTCTCCGGCCTGAGGAGAAAATAACGCATGATCCGACCCAGAAGAGACAAGAGCGTCATTGTGTCTCCTATCATCACACGCAACCAAACTGCGGTCTGTCTCTCTCCTCTTTTGCACAATTCACTCCATCCGCTCAGCGGAACTATGAAGAAATCGATTCACTACCACGATGTCCGACAAAGACTGAATTTCAACATTTAAAGTGCTCCTCGGAGGCCTGACTTTTCTACAAGGGGCGCATTTACGCACTGTGCGCGGCGGGCTGCCAGACACCGGGCCGGGGAGCGCAGGACAAAAGCGGGCAGGCCACCGTCATTGACTCGGTCCGTTATCTCGGTCCTATCTTCGGCTCTCTGAACAGCTGCAAGAGAATTCTCCGAGTCGAGCCGATCTCCCACAGCCCATTGTAGGATGACGGATATTTTGGGTTAGACCCACCCCGACACGAGACATGGGAGTCACCGGGGGGCGAGAGTCGACGATGTGAATAAGAGTGTCCTCCTTTTCCGTCGCTGACCCCGTTTCCTCTCTCCGATTTGTGTCTGTTCAGTCTCCGCATCAACATTTCATTTTTCACACACCTCCATTCTTGAGTTGTGTCAAACCACCAAGAATTTTCCCGGAAATCAGCTGTGGTTGACGCAATAAATCAAACACACGAGCAGAGGATAAATGGATGTTTTTACGTTTAGGTTTTATTTTGAAAGCATTTAGCGGAAGTCTTTTTCTATAGTGCCCACCTTGACAAGGCTCATTCCTTAAACGTAGTCGGCGCTGCCAAGAGTGCGCAGCTGCAAACTCGTACGATGCACAAGCAAAACATTGGATCCAATGGCGGTGGCTGCGGAATGAAATGATGATGTCATCCAGGATAATAGCCCATGACACATCATGCTGATGTCAAATCTAGATACAGTTTCACTCCAAATTATCTGCCATTCATCACGGAACATCTATGGCCCCGCTTACTTTTTTTTATGAACAGCTGGACATCAATTGATATAATAGAATAGGCCCATAATAAAATATAATCGCAAGAAAAAATAATCCATATTGTAGAGACATACTTACCTATAAATTTGCTACAATACACATGCAACAAAAATTGAATTTACATTAAAAATTGCATGAAATAATAATAACTTACTTTAGATCATAATATAGCTGTTACTGCCCAGTTTTAAATTTGAGAATAGGCCTTTGTTTCGATGTGATTACAGCACTGACCAAACACTTCCCTCTGGTGGCTGTCTGGATTCACACACCTCTGACAGTCATCAATATTATACCTGTATATCATGGCAATTCACACAAAGCAGTCTTCACAAACACACACATACACCACTTAAAACAGTCACAAATGTTATTGAAAATTAAATGAGGCAGAACTTTAAAGTCCTGCAGTAGTTTCTTTTGCTGCTTGTTCCAGTAGTAGGGTGCTGGAAACCAGTCTTCCCCAATTCAGAGTTGGCTGTGATCTGATGTCATGGTTTTTCACCTCAAACTCAACTAAGGATGTTAAAGGTTCAGCAACTTAAAAAAGAAGGTGTTATGAAAGAAAGTTAGGCCTTTTTCTGTTTTGAAAGGTGCAACTATACAAGTATTAAATAATTTGAATCTTGATTCTTTGACAGACTCTAAGACAATGGGCCCCTTGGCCGAGACATGCAGAAAGTCCCACCACGTCTCCTACATAGGAGCAAGACACCACAATAATAATAAATGCTAGCCTCTTTTTTGTTGTTTTGCATCTCTTTGTATTTTTTATGCATCTCTTTGTGTCTCCTTGTTGAGTTTCTCTCTTCAAGTGAGATTTTGCAGGTGAAGGCCAGGAGGGCCCCTGACACCCCAGGGACTTGGGCCCCATGTCGATAGGTGTTTTTTATTCCAATGACAGACTTAAGAGGGGTGCTTAGGGGATTAAACCTAAAAGGTTTTATGGGTCTCTTTTTTATTTCAAACATTCCTGGTTTACAACAGAGGTTACATAAAAACACATTTCTGCAAACCATGGATGTGATACATTTGCACATTTCATGTGTATCATGTCAATATTTGTAAATTGACATAGTAAATGTGCTCACTTTGTCTTTGGGAGGTGAATTGGGTGAATTGGGGGGAAGGCTGCCAAGCTGCAGACCACAGTTTCAGACCAACAAACAGCTTGCTGTATTTCCAGCTGCTTTTCATATACCAAATACAGGTGTTTTGTGGCAACCCACTGCCATTTTTCCAGCAGAGATTGATCCCTCAAAACCAGGTATTTCAAGCAAAAAACTTTTTTTTTCCTAATCATTAATATGTGTTTTATATTTACAAAGTTTCAAAAAATCTAAAACAAAATAATGTGAAAATGAAACAAAACTAAAAATGTGTACAAAATATTTTTTATGCCGATTAGGTGGCAGTTTGTCAGGATATATGCTCAGCTAGACAATTATAGATGTCCGTGGTGAACTTCTCTGCCTTTGTGCTCTTTTGAGTTGTTCTTCTATTGTTTTGTCACGTGCATATCAAACTGCTCCTCATCTGAATTTTGTGGGGAACTGTAGCAACCAAGAGGAGTCAATCCGAGTCAGTGTCAGAGCTTTGAAACAGCATCCAGCACACTTTCTGAGACATATAAAGCTCTGCTCAGTAGGGCCAGGTTTCCATGAGGTTTACTGGGCTCTTTGGGTTGATTTGATCAAGGAGTCTAACGGTTGGATCAATGTTGCCACGTCGTCTGTTTTGGGACATTGATCCCTCTCCCACTGGGTGTATGGTGATCCATTTTCTGCTTTGAGGTGCTGCCAAATGGTGTGATCACTGCGAGGTGTTGCACCTTCATATGATATGCTTTTCATCACTGACAATGTGTGAGTTTGTGTGTGTATACTGTATGCTTACATGTTCTGTCAATCTGTTTTGCGTAACTTTATATTTCTGCTGTTTGTGTACAAAGCAAGTATGTGTGTGAACAACGCTTTAGCAGTGTGCACACTCTCGGGCCCTTGAATCATATCCCATATCACAAAGACTAAAGTCTTTCCTTGTATGCAACCTGCTTTATTTCATATCCCTCAGGAGTCATGTAATCTGTTCTTGCCAGCCCACCTACCTCCTAATAACCCCAGGTGTTTTCTGTCCCTTGTTCTCTCTTTGGGCTACTGGAGCAATATAAGGAAGGAAGGAGGCTTCCTGCATCAATCACTAGTTGGAGGGGATGGAGTGAAGACTCAGAAGCATTTACATCAGAGGGTAAGGTGCACTTTTTGCTATATTATACTTCGAAAAAAGTACTGCACCTGTTTAGTTTATATTCTTCCACTCTTCTCCTTTACAGCTTATTGTGTCGAGCCCTCAGTATGCCTTCTGTTCGCCTTGTCTTCCTGACCACTCTCCTCGTGGTACTGATGGCTGTGCTGACCTCCAGCGCCAGAACAACGCGCTGGCCCAAACCTCAGACCACCAAGAAGCCCCCTCGAGCTGGGGGCAGCGGCGGAGGCGGGGGTGGTGGAATTGGACGGACCACCACAACGACCCCATCCCCTTCCAGCCTGCACACAGATGAGACAACTGAAGTCATGATGGACGCTTACTCCCTTTCCCCGACAGACAGCACCACCTACTCCAGCGACACTTACTCCACCGAGTTTCACACCGACGCCATAGTGCCGCCCGGTAACACTCTTGGAAACTATACCCTTGACTACAATGAATGCTTCTTCAATTTCTGTGAGTGCTGTCCGCCAGAGAGAGGTCCCATAGGGCCCATGGGAGAGAGAGGGCCACCAGGACCGCCGGGAGAGAGGGGCCCTCTAGGTAAGATGGATTATCATTTTCAGGTAAATTGTCTTTTAGACTTCAAAATTCCATCTTCAACCTTTCTCTGTTTTCCAGGGTTACCAGGTGAGAAGGGAGATACGGGGCCCAGAGGACCTCCAGGACCAGCAGGACTACCTGGAGCCAACGGACTCAATGGCGACATAGGTACAAGGGGGCTTAACAGCAGAAGACTTTTTAATTGCTTCTCCGTGTCTCTCTCTCTGTTCTTCTCTCCTTTTGTGCAAAAAGCTGTCCTATGTAAGTACTTTGTGGATGTCATTTTCTACGCTTTATTTATCAAAACTACCACAGGTGACAAAGGTGATCAAGGACCTGTGGGTCCTCCTGGTGTCCCTGGGATCCCAGGAAAACCAGGAGAGAGAGGTGTGTATGTTTTTTGAGAATATCAGTAGTATCAACATTGTATTCATAATAGAGAATCTCTTTTAATCATACTAAATAAGATTAGATTAAAATAAGTAGAAATACACCCTACAGATGTTAGTAAATGTGCATTATTACTTTAAAGGTCCATTGTGAAGGATTTAGGCAAATACATTGGTAGAAATGGAAAATAATATAATAAGTATGTTGTCTTTAGTCTATTATCACCTGCAAATAAGAGTAGTTGTGTTTTTGTTACCTGAGAATGAGCTGTTTATATCTACATATGGAGCGGGTCCTCTTCCACAGAGTGCACCATGTTGTTTCTACAGTAGCCCAGAATAAACAAACCATATACTGGCTCTGGATAGGGACATTTGCATTTTTGAATAGACCACCATAACTAGAAGCCCCTCTGAGATAAGAGCATTGGAAAAACACTAATTTGTTTACCATGAAACTGCTTTATTCAGCATTTTTACCATCTTAAGTCACAGGGTCCATTTGTTTCGTGGAGGAAGAAACCTCTGCAGATACGTAATTTGACTCCAAGTATAAATCTTCTTAATGTATGAATCTTATTATTATTATCTGAGAAGAAAGGTATGGACACATCAGCAGGTGCTAGGCCAGCAGCCAATCTCAGACATACCAAACAGCACTTGAGAGACACTGATTTGTAACATGAAACTGTTTTATTCAGCGTTTTTACTGGTTTTAATCCCTGTCTGTTTGTTTTCGAGAGGAAGAGAACTCTGCCGATAATTCAGCCGGTAGAAAACCTCCTGAGCTATGCACATTGAGGGAGTTCTAACCAGGAGAACTTTTAGCTGGTTTTAATATGTAATCCTTATTGCTAGATGCCGCTATATCCCCTTAAATCCTACACGCTGTTCTTTTAAAATTAAAGCATTCCAATTAAAACATGTCTTCTTGTGTAAATATAATCTCATCACATACTATAGGTGATCCGGGCCCCAGAGGAGAGAAAGGTGAACGTGGCTTCAGCGGTCTGAAAGGGGACCCGGGAGAAAGAGGAGAGCCTGGCCTGAATGGGACTAAGGGCAACACTGGGCGAGAGGGGCCTATGGGTCCCCCTGGGGTTGCCGGGACAAAGGGTCAGAAAGGCGAACAGGGACTCACAGGCGAGTGTTTACCAGGTGAGAAAGGTGATGTGGGTGAGCGTGGGACTCCTGGTCCAAGAGGTGAGATGGGCCCCCCAGGAGTAAATGGAACTGATGGTGCAAAGGGAGAAAGAGGGGAGCCAGGGCCTCCAGGAGGGAAGGGTGATACTGGTGCCAGAGGGCCCCAAGGACCTCCAGGAGGGAGGGGCATGGCCGGGCTGAGGGGGGAGAGGGGAGTGAAAGGTGGGCGTGGGCCCCGGGGCCCTAAAGGCTCACCAGGTGAGAGTGTGGAGCTGGTCCGCTCTGCCTTCAGTGTGGGCTTGTTTCCCAGCCGGTCCTTCCCTCCACCCGGCCTGCCGGTAAAGTTTGATAAGGTGTTTTACAACGGCGAGGGGCACTGGGACCCAGCGCTCAACAAGTTCAATGTCACCTACCCCGGGGTCTACTTATTCACTTACCACATCACCGTGCGCAACCGACCCGTGCGTGCTGCCTTAGTGGTTAATGGCATGCGGAAGCTGCGGACTCGGGACTCTCTGTATGGACAAGACATTGATCAGGCGTCCAACCTGGCTCTGATGCAGCTGAGTGAAGGTGATCAGGTGTGGCTGGAGACACTGAGAGACTGGAACGGAGTTTACTCCAGCAGTGAGGATGACAGCACTTTCTCTGGCTTCCTGCTTTACCCAGACTCAAAGACCAAACCTACTGCTATGGAAAACCTGTGACTGCAACCTCTGACCTTGACTGAACCCTGACCTTAACTGCTTGTAGACTCTGCACAACCTTCAGCCAATTGCACTGCTTCGTCAAATTAATGTGATTCAGCTCAATGCTGCCGCTTCTCAATCCGCTCGCTGCTAATCAAACCAAATGCTTTGCTTGCCTCGCTGTATTTGGAGATGGATGAGGCTTGATTAAACTGCTGTATGCAACACTTACGCTCTTTGTAACAATGCATTAAAAATGACCCTGCTTGAAATGGATGACCCTTGAGTTTTATTTATTTAGAACCAGGACTAGAAGCTAATTTATAAGCCATTAGTCACTGCAATTACAATAGATAAGCCCTGTGTCAGTGAGGCCAATACAAATTTGAAAACAATTGAAGTAAATAGTCCATGATTGCATTTGATTCCCACTAGAGGGTGTAAGGTGCCCAAGTTTTGCAAGGATGCTTTTGAGAGGAGTGTTAAATGCATCAGTGCAGAGGAAGTGATGAAAAGGTTGCTGACAGTGAATAAGAAGATGGAAAAAGAAAAGATTTTAAATTCCCCCCAAAAATTAAAGACTTGACATTTTGTTGTCCACTTAGTGACTGCAAAAATACGGAAGATAAATACTTTATCCTTTAAATCAGATGCCTTTCACATAGCAGGATGGTAAAAATAATTCTTGCGGACTCTCGGACACCATTGCTTGTCTTTCACCACAGCTCTGGCTCTGTTTAACTTCCTGAATTTGTTATGTGAATGTGGTGATTTACAAGACAATACAGCACAAAAACAGTGAAATCCTTGTTGTTTCTCCTAATTATCAGATTGAAAGCAGTGGTGAAGGTGCTTCAGACCCACAAGAGCACAGAAGATTGATATGGGTTCATGAAAGCATCATCCAGAAGATGATACAAGGTAAAAAAAAAATGCCCCATCGACATTAAAAACAGATTAGCTGCCTTGGCACGAAACACAGAGGATAACCTTCTGCAACAGAGAAAGATGAATGCACTGTAAATAATATTCTGGTGTGCCTGCGCTGTACAATGAAAAATAGCATTTATTTATAGCTATATTTCATTAGACTCTAAACAGTCAAGACCTCAAAAATGAAAACGACTCCTTTTCCTGCACACAACAGCAATTCATCTGGAAGATAAATTGCATTTTTATTTCTCTGAGAGGCAACTGAAACATTTTAATGTTTGGATGTGTTTATTAGAAAGACAGCAGGGAGACTGCCTTACCAAGTATTAAAATATTTTTCATTGTGCAGTGTTTCCTCAGTGAAAAACACAAAAATCTGTCTAACTAATAGAAAAATTTAAAAAAATGTCTTATGTCTATGTCTTATCTGACATTTTAAAAAAGTAAACCTTATAAGAGAGATATTTTTAATATTTAATTATGTTAATATTGCCATGTTTTGAGCAGATACAATTTTATGCAATAATTTAGCTTCAAATTTTAGGTTTTATTTACAGTTTAGGTGTGTGTTATGCTAAAAAGGGATCAAGACAAGACTAAAATTCCATGTGTGGTGAAGGAATAAAAAAATCAGTTACTATATCTATACTTCTAGTTTACCATTTCTGACCACAGTATTTTTGTGGGTTTTGCACTGATGCATCAATAGGATAAATGATATTATCATAAAATGATATTTGATATAATGTATATTTTAAGTAATTTTCCCTCCAAAATCAAGTATGCATTTACTATATCTCCTCTTTATTATTCTCTGTCTGACACATTGATTGTAAATAAGAAATACATTGGCCCTACATCTGTGAATTTCATATTTACATAAGAGTTGTTGGCATGCATGCATGCATGCATGTCTCATTCATTTGTTTACAAATCTGCGTAAGAGCTGCAGTTTTTCTTTGTGGAGTTAGCTCCACAGAGCATCGTGTATGTTTCCTCTGTTCTCCGGAGGGAGACACATAGTCTGGAGTGTACTCTCGACCAGGAATGTAGTTGGTGGCAAATAATTAGAAAAACAATTACTTTATGGGAAATACAGTGACATAGTAAATGTCAAATCATGAGCTGTGTTTTTGATTATGTCAGAGAAAACATCATTCATTTGTGTTCATCTGTGTCTGTTGAAGGAACGCTTGAAAAGCATGTGATGCATTTTTATTCCACTTCCAACATCTGAGCAATTAATTTGAGCATGGGCCTAAAGTTTTTAGAATCAGATAGTGACCAAAGGAGATCACATTTATGACTGATTTCACCATCTAGAAAGAAATGTTTCTGGATTTTTATTTTCAGTTTTGGGGCTTTCAAAGGTCCAGTGGGTAGGGTTTTGGGAGAAATATTGGCAGAAATGGAATATAATATGTATGTTTTCTTCCACCGTGTTTCTACAGTAACCCTAAACGGACAAACTAAACAGTGGCTTTAGACAGGGTATTCACATTTTGGCATTGTCAACTGTAGTTAGCAACCCCTCTGTGACTAAAGCATCAGAAAAACAGATCTTTTAAAACATGTAACTGCTTTATTGATTTTTTTTTTCTACTGATTTTAACACCTGGTCCATTTTTTTAGCAAGGACACCTCCACTGATGATTCAGCTCCCAGTAAAACCTCTTAAACGTCTGAATCTCTGTGTGGTGAGCACACATTAGTAGGCACTGGTCTAGAAGCAGCATCAGAGAAAGTGATTTGTGACGTGAAATTGCTGTGTTCAGTGTTTTTACTGGTTTTGATCACCTGGTCTGTTTGTTTTGGAGAGGAAGAGACCTCTGTTCATAATAGGTCTACATGTAAAAAAACTCTAACAGGGAGAAGTCTCAGCAGTTGCAATCTGCAATCCTCACTGCTAGATGCCACTAAATCATCCATTAAGCTAAAGATGTCTCTCAACTGGAGAGGTTTAATCAATTGGAAAAACATTTTTGGGGAACTGTAAGCTAACTTTAATACAGGACATATGTCCTAGTTTAAAGAACTATACAGTTGTGTTGTAGTAGTTGATGAGGTGGGTGTGCTGCCTGATAGGTGGGTTACCGAGGGGGAAGTGGGTATACGGTCCTTTATATTTCAGTGGCTTTTGGGCTGATAAGTGTAAGCGGCCAGAAAGTGAGGAGGGTGTACCCGGTATACCTGCACACACCCTCCACTACACCACTGTTAAAAAAACCTGTTAAAGAGGAAAGCTCAGAATGACATCTCCATCTACTGGTGAAAAACATACATTTACCTTAAATTTCCACCTTATTTATGCTGCTGTTAGTGGTGTGTGTGTGTGTTAAAATGTTATTTTGCTTGTTTGTTTATAGGCCTATCTGTGGATGTGTGTATGGTGTGTGTGTGTGTGTGTGTGTGTGTGTGTGTATGTGCATTTATGTATTTTCTACTACTCTGTGTGAAAATATAAATAACTACCTTGGCGGTGTGTGCAGTGTAATCTGCTCCCAGCAGCCTGGATTCCCACTGTGAGAAAGACAGTATATTGTTCCTGCAGCACCACAGATAACAACTCATTAGCATACTGAATCATTTGGCTGCAAGAGCCACTCTGCCACCCATCTGCACTGAGCTGATAAACACACACACACACACACACACACACACGCACACACGCACGCACACACACACACACACACACTCACACACTCACACATCCATGCAGAACAAGCACATACACATTCGCACAAGCCTGATCTCACAAATACACACACAACATACACACACACACACACAGGCACAAGCCTCCTCTCATCCCCTCCCTTTCGATCCCTCATATACACTCCCTGTATCCCTTTCTTTTTGTGAGTCTGTGTGTTTTTGGAGAGTCAGGAACACTAAAGCAGGTAAATGTTTGGCAGGCATTAACCCAGAGGGCCCCTCAGTGGAGTCCCAGCACAGCCAGAGCAGAGCACAGGAGAGGTCCCTGAACACCTGGATGTCTCTGATGCTCTCTGGAAGCAATTTTAGTTTTTAGAAACGTCTAAGATGCTGTTGTAGTGGTGGTAAAGCCTGCTGTGTAGAGTTATGGAATATAGGGAAATAGACTTCGGAAAAGTAACATTTATGTGGCAAAGCAGCAGCCCCTCTGCTAATTTCTTATTAATGACCGCAAGCTGGTGAACATAACTTTTGGATTGCGTAAGTGAATAACTTTTGTGCGGTGGGAGTCTCAACCAGTGTGGCAGTTTCACATTGTGTATAGACACAACAGCGTGCAAATGAGTGCAACGGAGGCTGTCAAAACCACTTTCACAATGGCAGGATATCCTGCAGGTCACCGAGCCATGTTAACCTCTACAGGAAGTTGTCACTTGCTGGGAGGAAGTGAGGATTCCAACGTCCATTGGGGGAGTTTCATAGGGAGTTTGTGGTTTCAGCTATTCACTTTGTACTGATAAGGTGTGAAATAGTTGCATGGTCATGTTATGCCATTGCCTGCCCATAGGAATTTGTCAATTGGAATATGCAGTTATGAGTTAGTGTGTAAAAGGTAGTCATATATGATAAAATGTGGCAAATAAGTATCAAATGTTCAGTTTCTGGTACCACGAAGCAATTGAACTGACTTAAACCAAGGCCGTAATCATAATACATATTCATAATACATATTCGTGATCAAAAAGACTATTTCACTGTAGATTCTGATGATAACATGGTTACCTTCTCACAATTTTATGCTAAATTTCTGTCAGAATATTAGCTAGCTAACATACATTTTGTGCATTAATGAGTAAACAGCCCATTCCCTCCAGTCTGCTCTCATTCTGAACTTTCAAAATACCGCTGCTTGGTCAGAGATTTTAGTGTCAGACACCGATGCACAAAGGCAGCTTTCGTGCTGATTTGATCTGTGGCTGGGCGGTGTTAGTTTACAATGCAGACAGACAGAGTCAGTTTGAAACACTGTTGGTAGCAAGTTAAAGTCAGGAGCTGGAAAGTTCCTATCAGGTGGGTGGCGATGGAGGTGGATGGGTCCAACAAACCCTGAGCTTTCACCTGGGAGCCCGCTGTTTGAATCTTGTATGAATGTTGCACCAAACCATGATGAGTTTTTTTTCTGAACCTAACCACATGCTTGTTTTGCAAAAGGAAATAAACATTGATACAATGGGGTTTTACCGACATTGTCAGTTTATTTTTAAAAAGACTGTATGCATCTAAAAAGAAGACACTGCACATTGCTTGTGAAATGGAAGTGTATTTTGAAAGGACACAATGCATATAATGGGTGTAAATTGGCATGGCATAACAAAGGCAGGAGGGTACTTAACGCATAGAATGTCAACATGAACGGTACTGACCAAGCAGTGATATTTGGCGAGTCGGGATGAGATTGTTTTTTTTTAATTTGTTTGGTTAATGTTCCCATTGATTGTTGATGAAAAATTTATCATTATAATATGGTACCAATTACACTTTGCATCAGTCAGGACATGCATGAAAAGGTAACATTTACATTAATACATTACTTGGCACTAGAGCTTTAATTGTGGAAATAAATAATATTTTGCCAAAAAGTGTAAGTGTCAGTGAAGTGGAATATACCCATTTGTGAGTGCTAACCACTCAACCATCACTAATGTTAGCAGTCATAGCTACCTGCAGTTAATTATTCACACATTCACTCTGCAACATAC
This sequence comes from Plectropomus leopardus, assembly GCF_008729295.1. Classification (NCBI taxonomy): domain Eukaryota; kingdom Metazoa; phylum Chordata; class Actinopteri; order Perciformes; family Serranidae; genus Plectropomus; species Plectropomus leopardus. The sequence continues at coordinate 14,743,844 of NC_056474.1, forward strand.
AATCGTGCTCTTCGGTGTTATCAACTAACATTAATGTCTCTTTTACGTTATTTGTATTATTACAGTGTGAAATCTGTGCAAGTTGTCAATCATTTACTTTACGCTGCTTATGTCATATATGTAGAAAGTAGCTGTACTTGCTAATAATAAATGATTTTGAAATTAAAAAAAAAAAAAAAAAATAGGCGGACCCCAAGCCCCCTGACATTTTTGGTCCCATGGTTACGGCCTTGACTTGAACTGAATGTAATTGAATTACACTGAACTGAATTGAAATTAATTTGATTTAAATTAATTAAACTGAACTGAACTGACTTGCATTAATAAGATCCACAACATGCTCGACTGCGATCAAATACAAGTTTTTTCCTCTGCATGTTTTATTCAGGGTTTTTGTATAAAATTCATTGATTTAACATTGGATATATTTATAGATACAGCTATAATACAACAAATATGTCATTACCAAACGTACAATGTCCCCTTACTGCAATTCATAAAATACCATAGTTACCAAAGGTACCAATATAGGCTACTAAGTCCTGCTGAAAAAGCAGAATAACCAACAACAGTGAGCAATACTTAACTGTATTAATCGAAAAACTGCTGGTGTTGTTATGATATTAACACTGTATGTGCTCTGTGTGTGTGTGTGTGTATGTATGTATGTGTGTGTGTGTGTGTGTGTGTGTGTGTGTATGCGCATGTGTGTATGCATATATGTGAAATGCGGCAATGAAGGGATTTATTTGTGTACCTTACTAAACTACAACTGCATTACAGTTTAAAAAAAAACAAAAAACACTGAAACATTCATATCAAAAGGACTGCATGAGTCATGTCCGTGATATTATATGACTCATATTTTGTACACTATAAGAAACACTGCATGTCTTGTACCTCCACAGCAAATTCAAATAGATAATATTTATTCCAGGCAGTGAAATTGTTAAACTGTCTGCTGCCGTATTTGGTGTCATTTTCTCATCACCAAAGTGTAACAGAAGTAAATGGTACCACATTTGATGCACTATAGGTTCAGTCGCTTGCTTTACATTTTGAGTTGATCTCGTCTCTTTTCTCTCCTCTTTCCTCATCTCCCAAAAGACCATTTTGCTAGTAAACCCACTGACAAACACACTACAGTACATCTTAAACCACATGACTTGAACTCGAGTCACTGTTGTTACATTGTGCAGTGGAAATTTAATGCTATTTACAATACATACGTTAACTGCATGGGTACAGTGGAGTCCAGTCGTTTCGTTTATGGCCTCCAACTGAGGCAAACTTACATATGTGTCATTATTCTAACACATTAAATCGGCATAAATTGGGTTTATTTATCGATGCTTTTGGGTCGTTTACTTGCAGCATTCTGCAAGCACCTCAGATTTATGCTGGCCACACCACATTGTGATCAATAGTATCAGGAGTGAAGCATTGGTCCAACCTTCAATTTTACACATCAAGAATCTTTGCTTGTCTCTTGATTGATCTTTTGTTTGGTTTTGTTTGCTTGTTTTTCTTTCTTTCTTGTTTTTTTTTTTAAATTGTATTCTAGGGTATCCTGTCTTTGGACTTTCAAAACACTGAAAGTTATATCCGCAGGTCAGTCAAAGACATGAGACATGCAGAATTTACAAGTCTTTTGTTGGATACAATTCAACACCAATCAATATTCATCAGTGCTGCCTCAGGTGTGGAGACAGGCTGTACTCCACGATCTCACTACATGGAGTTTGACTCTCTTTCCTACACTGACGACTCTAAAAGGTCCTGAGCATATCCGTCTCTTTCTTAGTCCCTCTCATTGTCCTCTTTCAGTCTCAGGTTTTGTGTCCGTGTTCTGTTGGCATCAGCATCATCGGCGACTGGAGCCATCTAAAGAGCGGCCATTGCGCCTGAGCTCCCTAGCAGCTAGATGCAGAGGGGGCCCACGTGAAGCCGTTAGAGTCCTTGGAGCAGGAGGTGAGTCCTGGTCCTCCATAAAGCTTTCAGGACTGCCCTCGCCATCGCCATCGGGCAGGCTTCCACAACTGGAGCCTGGAGACATTGTCTCAAGAAGGTCGTCCCTGGCCAAGCCCACCACTGTGTCCTGATGTGGTCCACCCTGAGGGCCCCCCTCATGGGCCCCGACCCCAACCAGCAGACCTGTTTCCCCATCAGTTGTGCTGCCAACATTCCTCCCTCCATCCTGATCCTCGAGGAGGTTTGAGAGGAAGCTGATGTACTTCATAGCGAGCCGCAGAATCTCATTCTTGCTCAGCTTCTTGTCTGGGGGGTGAGTGGGGATGAGTTTGCGCAGTTCCGCAAACGCCCCATTTACGTTCTGCTGCCGCCAACGTTCACGACTGTTAGTGAAGATACGGCGTACAATCTTCGGCTGGCCAGCTAGTGGAGGAACAGGGAGGAAAAGAGGAAGACATAAGAAGAAGAGGCATTGATCGGATAACACAAACAACACAAAATGCAGAGCTGAAACAGATAATGCAGTCTGTAAAAGGGTAATACATGTGCAGTAATAAAAATGGAGCAATTAGCCGCATGCACATAGGTTTCGAGAAAATTAGTTTGTAGGAAAAACAAACTAATAATCCTAAGAAATTAAACTGCAAAATTGTCCTCCCTACAACCATGGATTTTAGCGTGATGGAGAAGAAGCTCGCAAAATATAGAACAAAACGCTGTGTGCCAAATACTATGCAAATATGGAATATGACACAGGAGAAATGGATGGTTTGGCGTGTCAAACCCCAGCAAAGAGTATTGAGACTGTATGCTCCCTGCCCTAAATTCTATGTACTTTTTATTTATTTAGGTATGATAAAATGCCCCGCTGCAGGTAGTCACATCCTCCCGCCCTCAACAATGGTGTCTTCCAGGCTATTGTCGCCCTTGGAACACACCCAGTCTATCTTAATCCTTCAGCCCACTCTGCAGTAAAACCTTGGCATGGAGGCAGCAGCACCCCCATCCTCCACCCCTGTATATGGCAGTGAGTGGGCAGCGATGGAAGGATGTTTCAAATGAAATAAACCCCAAAATCCGCCTGAAAAGAGCTTACTTTAATGGCATGCAGGTACATGTATTTGACATTCAGATTAGCAGCATTCATTTATGCCATGAATTATGATTTGATTATATTTCCCGTGGGTTAAACACTTATTTTTGCAAAGCATCTTCTGCAACACTCAGATTAGGTACAGTATAGATCCATGTCAGTGGATGAATGACAATGGAGATGAGGAGGGGGACGTTTGGGGGACTATATTGGCAGAAGGAGGACACAGCAGAAGTGCATCTTACCATACTTATAAAGATCTAAAATGCGCCTACCCTCGTCGAGTTCAACCTCATAAGGCGCCGGGCGGCGCTTTACCCTGTTGCTGGGGTACATGCTGTACTGCTCCGACTCCCCTCCGAGACTACAGCAACAGAAAGCAGACAAAAGGTGCACAGGTGTATAATAAAACAGGAATTTCAGCATCTCATTCAGTGCATACAAGCCTCAACACCCACTTGCACCAGGAGCACATACACACACACACACACACACACACATACACACAGACATTTATAGGCCTGTTCTTTTTGTCAGACATGCACACACTAAATAATGTCCATATATTGTACTCTACAAGCATCTTTTCACACTTTCTTTCCCTGCAGGGTCACACTGTGCTAGAGCAAGTAAACCATTAAACTTATGGTGAACACTAACAATGATCCAACGTGCATTCATGAAACTGGCCTATTCTGATTTTTCTCTTTCTGTCTCCACCTTTACCTGTTGATGGCGGCGAGAGGCTGTGCCAGGTTGTAGAGCATCGCCCGGGCCGGGACAGGAAACGCGTTTGGGCTCAGTTGGACCATTCGAGCGTCGTCTCGTTGCGGCGGCGGCAGCGGCAGCGGTGGAGGTCTGCGAAGTTCCGTGATCGGCACCAAATGGCTCTCAGTCCTCTGCTCCACCGCTTTTATAGCGTCCCTCCTGGAGAGCTCGATCACCGGCACTTCCCTTTTCAGGTCAAGGGCGTTGTGAGAGGCAGTTTCCTTGGCAACGCCGTTGATGATGATGCTGATGCTGGTCCCGTTGCTCGAGTTCTGCAGAGGAACGTCATCCGTCTCCTCAACCCCCTTGAAGCTCCCTCCCCTCTCCTTCTCCCCCTCCTCTCTCCTCGGCTCCTCTTCCTCCTTGCATCCGTTTAGTCTGGAGATGATGGAAGAGTCCTCCCGCTTTCCAGGACCGGACTCTGCGTCGGGACTTCCCGGACGAAGCTCCGGCTGCCGTTTTTCCATCATTTTTATACCGTCACCACTCGCTCGAGTCCTCTACGTCCTGAATAAGATTTTCTCCGGTTAATTTATTGATCAGGACAGTATGTGAGAAATTAAATATAATATAGTCAAACAGTTAAAGCCTATAGAAATTTAACTAAGCTATGCCTCATTATCATTTTATTGTCATTAGGATTATTATTAAATGTTTTTTAAACTATAATTGTTAGTTTAGAAATTGAAAACTTAACATTTCTAACAAAACAAATTGTGTAAGAAAGACGATTAATAGGCCATTTTGCTGATCAGATTAAGTATTTTTCTTAATTATGCGTTTTGTTCAGTATTATTAAATAAAAAGATAAATGAAAAGTGCCACAAAGGACGAGTACACGAATACGTCAACTCAATTTAAAAATGTTTTTATTCTTTAAATTCTCAAGAATCGTTTTTGTGATCTGATGAGGGTTTGAGAGCTTTTCTTAAAGTTTTCATTTTAGGCTAATTTATAGTCGACATTTATGAATTTGCCTCAGTTAAACATTTTTATTATAAATAATGATATTTTCTAAATGTTATTTACGACGAGCTTTATCTTGTGGTTGCATGTTTTTGTCCTTTTCTCTGAATCTCTTATCTGAAGCTTGCTTGGCCTTTAGCACATAACGTTCAGCTAATATACAATTTAAACCGACGTTTTAGCTCCGCATAAAGTCGCATTCAAATATGTTAAAAGATTATTTCGGATGCTGTTTATTTAGAGGTGAAATGATCGTTTTATAGCTGGAGAGATTGCCAGGACCACGAAAAGAGCGTCATCGTCGAAATAGCCTAATATTCCCTCCCTTTTCTCTGTCTTCACCAAATCCAGAAATAACCTTCAAAAACACTTGATCATTTCCACAGCCACAGATGTCAGAGGGTGGTATAATTTTTTGTTTTATGTCGGTGTAGGCTATAGGCCACAGTGCTGTTGTTGTTAAAGCCGAACATCAAAGGCTTGTCATATTGAATACACCACCACTGTTAGTTATTTCTGTAACTAATTAACTCGGTAAATATCCCAGGAATATTATTATAAACGAACAAAAGACCGATAATTTTAAAAAAGCGCACTTTTATTTCTGGGATTTCTCCAATAGGCCTCGCATCCGTTATTACATCCCGTTACAGTCTCAACCATCCGATCGGACAATAGCAGAAAATGTAGGCTAAATATTTCGCACATCACACCGATAAAATTCACACGACAGCAATCCAATTAACGCCGTTAAGAACAACGAGTACGGTGGTTTAAATAAAGAGGTGTATTTTTTTGCACTTACCGTTCCTGCCGTGTTGTTGATGTTACTGTGTAAGTGGAGCCATTTTGTGAGTGGGTCATCCATGTCTGAGGTTTTTCTTTTTTTTTCCTTGCCAGTTGTGGAGCAGTGTGTGTGTGTATGTGTGTGTGTGTAGCTGAGTTATTCCTCGCCGCATCCAGTGCGCTCCCTCAGTATGGGGAGCGGAACACAGGCCGCAATGTGGCCGAGTGAGATAAGCGCACGGCAGCGGCCTCTTCATTCCCGATAAGCCCCTAAACCCATTATTTATGAAATGATTCATTATTATTTGGCTGTCGTGGGCTATATAGGCTTGTGGAGGGCAAAGCATAAAAAAAGCAAACAGGCACAGCGCAACGGCCTGTAACAACGTACTGTAGCCTGAGCTATAGTAGTGAAGGTGTTTTAATTTTTTTTTTTTTTTTTTTTTTTGATGAGGGAAACAAAAGCTCAGGTTAAGCTGTTGACCTATTTATATTTTCACAAAGGTTTTTTTTTTTTTTTTTTTTGCTAAGCCAATTTATCCTGCAATAAGATAATTGATGATAGCAAAGGGGTGTCCCCCTTTGTTATTTATTTCTTATTTATTTTTAAATTTTATCCTAAAAAGACCTTAATCCATATCCATTTCTGCGCCTTGAGGCTGCTGATACAATAACAGACTGCCAAAAATGACGAGGTTATAATTAGGCCTATGATAACAATGATTTAATCGAAGGGGCCACAATTCTTTATCAATTAACCAATAAATAAATAAATAAATGTGCTGTTGCATGTCATTATTTGTGCTGGGGGCCTTGGACGGCGGTTCCTCGCGGCCCATGGGGACTCATGGCTGCGGGAGATAAAAGCGTATCGGCTTCTGGTCGCATCAGATAAAAAGAGCAGCACGCTATCAGAGCAAGTCCAGGACAGCTTAAATGGTAGCAGGTACATCCTAATAACGGATTTTACACACTGTCTTTTTTCTTTTTTGTTTTTATTCAGATGCATTTATGATTTTAACAAACTAATGGCGTGAATTTTGTCAAATAATTTCGTGACGTAGCAAAATATGGAGCACTGGCTGCGTCATTAGGGAGATGTATATAATGTGGGAAGTCACGCTTCATTTTTTTGAAGATTAATGTTAAGAAAAATAAAACATTAGTGAGCCTTGATTAGTCACGACCTTTAAACAGACCTGTTGAAGCAGCAGTCACGACCATCATCCTGCATCCTGTTCACAGCAGTCTGACATAATCCCCTAAAACACATTTGTCAGCATCTTTCAAGGAAACCTCGATTGCAAGGCAGTAATTGAAATATGTTTTGGGGTGACATATCACTGCCAATATAGCCTATTGATAAAATGCACATTAAAAACTGACAAGTTGATGTTACACAAATTCTGGAAACCGAGTGAAATAAAGAAAACTATAAATCTTAATTTATGATATGTAATTGTCAGGTTTGCTTAGAATATAGAATGTTTTACTTAAATTTGTGAAGTTGTTGCAAGTTAAAAATGACAATTGAAGTTACCTTTTTTCTTTCTAAGTTTTAGCAACTTATGTAAACTTAAAGAGGATTTTGCAAATGATGACGTTAGGAGATCTGTGAATTGTTTTCTTAACATGTTTGAGAAAATCTGAATATCACTGACTAGTTTGCAAGAATATATACAGCACAGTAAACTTGGTTAACTGAAGTTGTTAAAAGTTGAAAGACTGATTAAATTAAAATTGTAATTTTTCAGTTGCATCTTCACAAAATTATGTAAATATAAGTACATTATTACTAAATTTAACAATTAGCTATAATGTAAACATAAATTAAGACTAATTGTTTTATTTTCTTATTTTTTCAAAGCAATTGGCTCTCTAATTTCTTCTTTTAATTAAAATCCACTTGTCAGATTTTTAGTGTATATATTTATAAACGTTTTCACTATAGGCAACCACTCACCACTGTCTGATATAATCATTAGCAAATGTAATTGTAATCCTAAAGTGCTGCTGGTTCTAGTATTATGGTGTTCAGCAGTTCTTTGTATAGTTTTTCCAGGAAGTGGTACCATACTCCAGCAGAAACTGTTGCTCCATTGTAGGTACACCATTCTGTCTTTCTGTTCAATAACTTTTAAATGTGTTAAAAAGTAGAAAACCATAATGTAATATTCTTACATTAAGAATTGGTGATTGTTATAGTTTTTGTAAAGCAGTATAGCTATGCTGGTTATGAGAGGGTGGGAGTGGTGCAGAACGGGTGAGGCACAAGTGATTCTTCATGCACTGGGGAAGGAGGGACATTCAACTTTAAATAGCAGTATTTTGTAGTTATTTTAAATACCCTCAGAAACCCCAAACCCAAAAGTAGGGTTGAAAGACATGCTTTCTGTAAAAAAAAAAACTGGTCCCCCCAGTGTTGACTCCATGCACTCATGACTGGATCTGATTTAATTGAACTATAGCCAGTATTTTTGTTGGTAAGAAGCCCTCATCAGTGCCAAATTGATTATCTAAAATGTGCATATCAATAATTGATTTAATTAAGCCTCATTTAAGTTGCACAGGTTTTACTCTCAAATCAAGAAAACAATATATGATAGGAAACTATATGAGTTTAAACATTTTAAATATGTCAATGCATCCAAATGAAACACTATGTGATAGAACTGTAAGCTTGTGTTCATAATTAAGGAATGTCTCACAAAAGTTTGACAAAATAAAATGTTTTTATTTAGAAGCAAACAAGTATCAATTTCCTGAAGCAATAGGTGATAGAGCACAAGTAAAATGAAGGGCTCCTGCAAAGCTCCAGGGCAATATAATCCATTCAAAGAGAGAGAGAGAGAGAGATAATTAATTGCTTTTTATGTTTGGACAGAATCTGTGATTCAGGAGGGCATTTTAAATACCCTCAGAAACCCATTTTATTTATTAAAAAAAAAAAACACTTTAGTTTGAGATCTCATGCATTTGCAGCACAACCTTCCACAAGAATCTGAGATCATGATTGATGGGAACATTTTAAATATGTGACAAAATATGGTTCTACTCAAAATAAATCACATTTTGAAAAGCAGCGTTGATTGTGACAAATACTGTCACCACATTGTTTTTATTAAACAGGTAAATGGGGTTAAAATTCAGATACTTTGTAAAAGAAATTATTCAGCTAAGTCTGACAATGAAATCATTGCATAGAAATAAGTTTTACTGGATTTGAATTTATAGTCTTTGCCTTTTTTTTTTAGTATCACAATATAAACTCTAACATCTACTCTGTTTCTAGTCCTATTTATTACTGACTGTAGGCTATTTGGTTTTATTTCATTGATTTGTTATTGTAATTAAGTCCCCTGCAGTTTCATATTGTTTAACAATATTGCACTAATGAACCTCTAACCCTGAAATCTCATGTAGCTATTTTGACATGTAAAAGTGCACTGAGATACACACTGACTATCTACCATGTGCAGCAGTGTTTGCAGTGGTAAATATGGATCCATAAAATGGCTCTGTTCCATGCCTATCTTCAAACTCAGCGCTGGTTGCGTCGGGACGGCATGATCCGAAGAGAAGCAGTGCTTTCCCGGGTCATGAGCCGTGTCACATGGTCCAGGCTGAGTCCAGCCACTGCCTCTCCATTCACCTGCAGAATTTCATCACCGATGCCAAGGAGACCTATGTAGGGGCCTTCGCCACCACCATCACCCACTTTCTCTACATACACACCTGGGAAGGAAACAGAACAAGGGGGAGATGGAGAAAGAAGGGGGAAAAATGAGATAAGCCTACCATACAAAAGGTAGGCCTAAATGGAAAACCACTCAGCAGTCATCAGTATTATAAACATTACTACAAAGAGTAATTTTAAATATTTTACAGAATGAACCTGAATATGTGATGGAATTAATGCTAAAAGATATGCTGTATGTGAGTATATTTAATTGATTACCAATTTTAACTACTTGCCTTTACCAGTAAAGCCAAAGGCAAATGTATTTCTGAATAATGGCATATAATTCTGTTTGGTCTCTCCTCTGTTCATTAAGTTTATTATTAAGTGTTTAAGATACACAACATATCGTTGATGACCAGCCTTGCAGTTAGCTATAGAAAAAAGAAAAAAAAAACAACTATCCCGTGACCAAAGTGGAATAACTGGAAAACCAAGATCTACATTTAAAATTATTATTATTATTATTATTATTATTATTAATAATAATAATAATAATAATAAATAATAATAATAATAATAATAATAGATCTACATTTTATTTATAAAGCACTTTTAAAGGGAGTCAAAGACACTGTACCAAAGTACTCTATATTTGAAATTGCCTTTCATCATCAGTTTAATTATTATCTTTTTGGCTGTTTATCCTGGTATTTTGGTTCCTGTGGGTAATAGTAGTAATCTGAGAGTCGGAACTAATCACCGCACTACGAGTGTTCCGCCCGGAATTAATTTTATGAACACCTGCTGAGCGTAGCGCCAAAATACGGCAGAAAAAAAGGGGAACTGCGACAGCGAAGCAAATAATAAACATATAAACAGATAAACATAGCAGGAAGAATACCAAGAGAAGAACAAACAAGGAAGATTTAGCCCCTCTTAAAGGATTGCAGCCTACGAGGTATGCTGATTGTAGTTTATGTTTGTTAAAAGTTTTGCAAAAACTATGAGTTCAATATTACAGACTCATGTTCCTGTTGTATTTTGAGCAATTTCACATGCTAGGTGGGTGTATGTAAGTGTAGAGAATTTTTTTTTTTACAAGTGCATAATCACTTAAAGGCAAGCTACATTTATGTTATGCTGTCTTATAAGACATTTATACGTGCATTTCATTTATTGTATTCTGTATTTTTTCTCCATTAGCTCAGTTCTCACAGGCTGGTTTTGGATGGATTAAACCCAGTTTCTTAATCAAGATCTGGTGCCTCGTGCCTGTTCTTGGAGGGTGCTACAGTGAGAACTCGACTGCTCTGCAGCACGAGTAAATGAGAAAGAAGGTGCCAGAGAGGATCGAACCAAGAGGCTCAAATGCAGAGAGACAAAAGGTGCTAGACACCAAGCGTGGACAATTAGAGCAACTGGAGACGATTAAGAAGTTAAAGGCCGCTAAAGCACGACAGCAAGTATATGAGCAGAGATGTTCAAACGAAGAAATAGATGAGCTGCTCCATCAGCATGTCCCTGTCAGGCAAAGGGAGGATGAAAAGCATGAAAATAGCCCGTTGCAACAGCCCTCCCCACCCCAAGTTTTGACACATCCAAGACAAGAAGACAGCACAGCAGGTCTTGTTAAAGCTTTAGCAGAGTCTATCAGTGCGAGCCATCCTCCAATACCTGAACCAACAACATTCAACGGCGCCTCACTGACTTCAGACTCTCATTGACAGGAAAAATATACCAGCGAAAGAAAAGGTTTTATTTTCGAAGAGCCTGAATTCCAACACATATTCAAGGTCATTCTGTAAAATATGTAAAAAAATATATTTATAATAGCCTACCAAGAAGGCTATAGAGAGTTACTTCCTGCTAGGTAGAGAGTCAGCCTATAATGCAGCATGGACTGTCCTAGAAGAGAGATATGGCAACCTCTTCTTCATCGCCAAGGCTTTCAGAGATGGAACTAGCTGGCACTCAGCTTGTGGGTCTAAAAGTGCCAAAAAAGACCCCAAAACATTTGAAAACCTGAATAACAATGTCTCTTTCCAGAGATCATGACCCAGTTACTCAGGATAATCTACATTCCTTGTTGTTAGCAGTTTATTTAGGAGCTTTTTTCTTTCTAATGAACTTTTATTCCCGTGCAGAAGCAAGCATGCATCTTCTCATGGGTGAGGGGCTTGTGAGGGGTTTCCCTGTGCTCCTCAGCTCACTGGTGCTAGCAGTCAATGCACACTTCCCCTTTGCATGGTGATTTGGTTGGCGGGTGTAGTTCGGTAGAAAGAAAGCAGTTTCAATGTGAAACTGCTCACAACAAGGTCTGTAAATTCTCTTGAGTATTTGGGCCATGATTTCTGGAAAGAGACATTTCTGTTGAGTTTTGCAAAGACAATGTGGATTAAAAAAGCTACCTGTGTCTGGTCGACCTTTGCCCCTTGAGATGACAAACCCAAAGGGACCATTCGGGGGTCTGACGAGCTCCAGGAGGAGGGTCCCATCAGGGAAAGCCTGAGTGACGCGGCCCACTGGACGTGCAATTCTGGAGGCAAGTACGTCTTCAACACTCAGGGCTCTGTGAAGCTCCAGCTGAGGGCTGTCAGGGCTGTAACAGCAAAAATACAGCTCTAGTTAAAGGTGTCGGTTTGGTTTCAGCATATAAAGAGCGGAGTCTTTTGCAGCAGAGTCTAAGAGACTCTGTATTGGTTTCAAATATTTGTTCTGTTGTAGATAAACTTTTCTCATTTAACGTTAGTCATGCTAAATGAACACACTCTTAATTCCTCTTTTGTGTAGTAACCTCTTTAAATGTGAACGTGGCACCTATTAAGATCAATGATAAATTGATTTATTTGAATTATTTAAAAACTCTGTAAACTCTGTTAGTGATCAGCTCATGTGCGTTTTGGGTTATTTTCTTTAGTCACTTAAATCAGTAGGCAAGGAAGTATTTTTTTAAAATCTTCGATTACTGTTTTTGGACAATGCACATTTGTGACCTCTGCATTTACATTGCATTGAATGTTTTCTTATTGTATTTATACAATAAGAAAACATTCAATGCAATGATTACTGAGCAGGCCTAACAGTGGCCACACATGGCCTTCACGTGCAAAACTGAAATTAACACATACCAACCAGGAAGAGACACAAAGTGACCACAAAGTGACCCAAAATGGTCATAAGCAGACACAAAATTACAGGAACAAGCAAGGTGGAGGTCACACACATCCAAAATACTTTTACAGGTGTTAGGTCAAGAAATCAAACTGATGCAAGAATCAAACAGAGGATCAGCACACTGTCTTAAATGCTCCCATAAGTTTTTTTATATATGCTCCTACTGTAAAAGACACCTTTGGCTGTAGTCGTTAGAAAACTAACGATGCAAAACAGTGAAGCAAAACCATGTGCTTTTACTTCTTCTCTTTCTTTCTCTCTTTTTTCTCTCTCACCTACCTTGGCGCCAGACCGTACGGTATCTGCACTTCTCCCAGTATTGTTGAACGTTCTGTTCTTCTCTCTAAACTCTGCACAGATGAGGCTTTGCGCAGTTGGGCCAGTGGCAGCACCTAGTGGCAAATAAACGGCACTGTAACAAACTGTGTTTTCCATGTTGGCAAAATTCACCATACAGATTTGGAACCGTAACTTTCTGGCTCCAACGCCCCTCTAAAACTAACAAGTGTGAGTTTGGCACCACATTATGCAAATAGAGGGCTGTGATTGGCTGGAACAGAGAGTTGTTTACATGTGTTTTGTGTACTCGTGTAGCTGCCAAGAGGTGGACGGCTACTGCAGAAAGTGGAAAGAAACAACCTGGAATGCATTATCTTCGCTCAAAGTGTCAGGCAGAAAGGTGGGTAATACTTCAAAGCCTTGGTTGGTCCACTGTGGCAAATAAGTGCTGAAAGGTACTTCAAAGCAAAACAGGAAGTTTAAAGACATGTAAATAAGATGCTTTCTCCCTACAGCCTTCTATTTTGAGGTAAAAATCACATTTAGTGTGATGTGGTGAGATAAAACAAAAGATGATGGCAGAGCAGCAGTCCTGAAAAATGTTCTTCTCACCGTGTGCAGGGTTTGCAGTGAGGGTGTCCTCTGCATACGGCTGGTGGGCTGAGGTCTGCGTGTGGGGCTTTGGGAAGCAGAGCTGACTCGGGGGGCCGGGGGTATACTGAGCTGCTCCATGCTGCTGGAGCGACCTCCTTTCACCAGTCTACCAACACTGTTGAGACCGATGGAGGAAAAGAAGCGACGCAGGAAGAGCTTTGGCCGTCCATCCAGCTTTCTGGAAAAGGTAAGTTGTAACAGTGTATTTAAGTGGGCAGTAGTATATAGACTAGAGGTTAATAGAATGTATTAACCCTTTGAAACCTGAGAAAATTGGTTTTATTTTTTTCAAAAACATGGTAAGAATGCAATGAACAACGAAGTTAGAAATGACCAAAAATTTAAGGAAATTACCTGAACAACAAAAAATAAAAAAGCAAGTAAAAACAAACAAGGAAATGAACTGGAAAAGTGCTTAAAATAATAATTCTGTAACATAATTTCCAATTTTTAATTATAATAATATAAATATAGTTTTCCCCTAGACATTAACAAGAAAAAATCTAAATCGACTAATGCCTTCTTCTTTCTGTAACAAATAAAAAGGAATGAGCTACAAAATAAGAAATCCAAAAAATTTCAAAAAAGTCAATAAAAAGTACAAGAAAATTACCTGAAAATTTGTGCAAAAAAAATTAATAAATAAAATTTTACAAAGAAGAAAAAGGGTTTAAAAAAATAAGGGAATGAACTGGAAAAAGTAATTAAAAATTATATTAATTCAACATGTAACATAATTTTAAATATAATTACGATTTATAAAAATGAAGCTTTTCACTCTCATTTAATTTTTTTTCCATAGACATTTTTCCCTGTCTATTTTAAATAATTCTCTAAATCTGCCAATTTCTTTAAATTTGTGAAACATTTCTTACAAAGTTGCTCATTTCCCTTTTTCCCGATGTTTTTAAAAGAAATCACAGTAATTTGCTCAGGGTTCAAAGGTTTAAGTATTTGTGAAAGGTGTCTGAAAGCAGCACAAGAGAAGTAATGTCGCTCCAGGTTTAACTAAACTGTCGATCGACAAGCCCCAACATTATATAAGAAGAACTGTTAAAATTATTATTTTGCTTGTGGTTTTAAAATTCTGCCATAAATGTCTTAAACAGTAAAGGGTTTCTTTACCAGAAGGGGGCAGGGTTGTCTTGGTGTTCTCTGAATATTTTTAATATCAACATCCTGTAGGTCAACATTTTAATCTCCTAACTGCTACTAGTCTGGCACGCTTAGGCCGTTTTGGGAACAGCACGGTGGGGGCAAAGGATTTATTGTCTAAGCTATGACCAGAGCGCTGTTATCTTACCTGGACCCGTCAGCGTTTTCCTCCCATGTGGCCTCGGCTTTCAGATGTTCTGCTCTCAACAGCTCTGCCCTGAGGTCCTCGGCCCGGGACATCCCCAGGCCACGGAGAGCGGGGCGACACTCAGGACCAGAACCAGGCTCACTCAGACCTGCTGGTAGAGAAGGGTGTGCTGAGTGGATGTCACAGAATCACTCTGGAATGTTCTGTTTCATTTCCTCTGTTCTATTTCATTCCAGTCTGTTCTATTATTTATTGTTTAGTTTAGCTCGGTTCTGTTCTGTTTTATCCTATTTTTTGTTCTTTTCTGCTCTGTTTCATTCTGCTCTGTTCTATTCTATACGGTTCAATTTAGCTCTGTTCTGTTCTGTTATGTTCTATTTTATTTTATTATTTTCTTTTTGCTCTGTTCTATTCTTTTTTTATGTTATTCTGTTCTGTTTAATTCCATTTTATTCAGTTAATTTTCCATCCTATAATGTTCTTTTTTCTCAATTCTGGTCTGTTTAATTCTCTTCTAATTACAATCTCTTTTGTGCCTTTATTTTTATTCTAATCTGTTTTGTGTGATCTTATTTTTTTTGTTCTATTCTGTTCTGTAATATTGTATTTGTATTTTGCATAATGAGTGCTTTTATTTTTTACCTGGTTGGGATTTTTAACAGTGTTAAAAGTATGCAATATTTTCTTTTACACTGTGGGATTACTTCTTAATAAATGGAGAAAACTACTCTTTCTACCGCTGCTTTTATAGAAGAATAAATCCACCCCCAAGAATGAACAGTATCAGTCTATCATGTAAATAACAGAAATTACAAGCACTGAACTCTCCATGCAAACTTTCAGATGAACTGAAATGTCTCCATGGCTCTGCTCATCCCCACTGACTACTCACCTGGTCCATCTGGAGTGACGTCCCAGAGCTCAGCAGCTGGCAGGTCAGAGGTGAGCCGAGCTGGGGAGTACCTCAGGGTGGAGGGTCTGATACAGGGCACTGGACTGCTGGTTGCAGGGGTCCCTTGGGTTAATGCCACTGCACACTCCCTTCTTGCCTCTGGAGAGTCTAGGAGGGCAGACAGTCCTCCTTCACCTCCCTGATTAGAGGTCATCTGACCTGCAGCAGTGCGATTTCTTGAGCTTGACTTTAGGGCTGACTTTATAGGGAGCAACGGGGGAGGTGATTCCCTCAGACCATCCAGCAAACGGGGCTCCAGAGCAACAGGGCTGTCTGGGGCAAATGAAACAGCTCTGCTCAAGTTGACCCTGTTCCTGGGATTTGAATTACGCCGCTGAGCCCAAGACGGGCCGTAAGGCCCATGGCCAGACTCCAGCCGACTTTCTCCTTTCCTGCTCCTTCTCCTGAGTTTCCCAAACCCTGATGATTTCCACCCTGTACTGCTCTCTTTATTTTCCCCCAGCACATAGGCTCCAGCAAAAGTGACAGTTAGAGGAGCTTTAGGACGAGTACTTGCCTCCGGTTTGTTATGAGGCACCCAGCGAGGAGCCGCTTTTTCCCGTGGCTCCTCAGGCTGCTTTGGCTCAGTGTTCTTTGGCTCTGGCGGTGTTGAGGCCAGCTGAGGCTCCCTGACTACAGAGCCACATGACTCACATTTTTTCACCAGCACTATTATCTCTTTAATCACTGTTGTGGGTTCACCACTGACACCCACAACTTCTTGTTTCTGTGGCGGAGGCATGGAGACACTTCTGTGGCTTCTGCTTCTCTCTGAACCACTGCTGCTAGAATCCGTATTACTTTCTTTACTCTTGGACTTAGGCTGCCCCGGCCTGCTACGCTGCCTCACTCTATCCAAGTACCGAGACTCTGCCTCTTTCTCTGATTCGTCCTCGAAGCGCACCCGTGTCGGTGAACAACCATAACGTCTGGATCGACCACCTTGGTCACCAGGGGAAGTGTCTCTTTGGTTTGGGGTGAGGAGGGGACCAGATATAGTTAGAGCTGCTTGATCTTCTTTGGTTTGAACAGCTTTCTGCACTGGTGTTGGACTGGGAGACTCCACTTGCTGCTTCTTTCTGCAAAAAAATAACACAAAAGTGAAGATTACAGACATTTTAACCCCTTGAAACTTGAGCAAATTGGCTTGATTTCTTTCAAAAACAGTGGAAAAAGGCAATGAGCAATGAAAGAAAAAATGGCCCAAAAATTAGCAAACAAATCAGTGAAAAATGAAAGAAAATTACCTGAAAATAATGCAACTGGAAATAAATAAATAAAAAGAAAAATACGGTTTAAAAAAGGGAATGACCCAGAAAAAGCGCTTAAAAATTATACATTTTTGTAGTATAATTTTAAATATAATAATGATCCATATGAATATAGTTTTTCCGAGCATTTTCCTTTTTCCCTAGACATTTTTCCCAAGCTATATTAAAATAATTTTCTATCTTCTAATTTCTTGCAATTTGTGGAACAGTTCTTATGGAGTTTTCCATGCCCTTTCCTACATATTTTTGAAAGATTTGCTCAGAGTTCAGAGGTTTAAAGGCATCTGAAGGAGCACAAGTCATTTTGTCAGTTAGCGAGATACACTTGTGTTGAATTCATTTGTAAGCTTGTGTCTTACTAAAGTGATGTAATAATGAACATGAAAGTGAAACTGTATGTCAGCCTTGTCTCAGCTATTGACTAAGTAGGTAAAAAAAGCTCTTCAGAATAGGAGATTTTTGGTGATTACATAGATAAAGATATACTGCAATAAGACATACAGTACATGTAGTGACTTAAGGTATGTTTGCTGTGCAGTCATAGATGTAGGATCTAATGCAAATACTCCTTTATCAATTAAGTGAATGCTTCCAGCTGATATAAGGGGATTTTAGGGATCAAAACTGTGTGACGTAAACAGAATGATGCGTAACATTTTCTCAACATTGTCAGCTCTGTATTTGCAATTACGTAATTATCATATAATGATAATTACATAAGTCAGGTTTCAGTGCTTCAGCTTATTTTCAGTAACAATGCAAAATTAGCTTGCAAATGCAAAAGAGGGATACGCAAAGCAGAGAGAAAGATAAAAGAGACATAAGTATCTGAATGGATAAATAGATACAGTAAACTTACAGGGACAGTTTACCCCATCAAACAAAAATAAAAACTTTTTTTTCTTACCTGAAGTGTTTTTTTTTATCATTGTTTTGGTGTGAGTTGTTGATGTTGGCCATATAGATGTCTATATGCTGTATATGATGGAACTAGATAGAACTGGGCTGATGGTGCTCAAAATGCCAAAAAAATACATCTGAAAAACTCAACAGCAATGTCTCTTTCCAGAAATCATGCCACGTTTACTCAAGATAATCCACAAACCTTGGTGTGAGCAGTTTCACGTAGGACCTATTTTCTTTCTACCTGACAACCATATCACTGCGCAGAGGGAAGCATCTACTGCTTGCTCACCAGTTACCACTGAATTGGCTAAACCTTACAGCTCAGCTGAGGAAGACGCCATTAACGTTTACGTCTCCCCCTGTCACAAGCAAGGCCTCTCATCCGTTAGTGGATGATGGTTGGCCTGTGTAGTTCAGTTGAAAGAAAACAGTTCCTACATGAAACAGCTCACAATAAGGTCTGTGGTTTATCTTGAGTAAGTGGGTGATGATTTCTGTAGAGAGACATTTACAAATGTATTTTACAAGCCAAGCGCCATCTAATTTCATCATATTCAAGAGAGGGCAGACATCTCTACGGCCAATATATTCCAGCACTCAGCAACTCACACCAAAACAATCCAGACTGATAAATGACACAACAGGTAAGGTATTTTTTGATTTTGGGGTGAACTGTCCCTTTACAGTGGTAGCAACAAAGCAATTTGCAGAAAAAAGTATCTACTCATCAGGAAATTGAACTTATCATCACACCAATGATTCACTCTCATGCATGCAAAACTGCACAAGCACAAGTGGGACATTCACAATCCAAAACATCGCACTTGAAAAGATGCCAAAGGGGTCATAGAATTTGTAAGAAGATGTAGCATACTTACACAGTGGATCTCTGATCAGAATGGGAGCGTCTGCAGGGACGATCGCCTTTAATGTGACTGGAGCGAGCCTTGAGTCGTGCTCGCTCCAGAAGACGCTTGGCTTGCTCATGTCTTGGGCTCAGAGGAAGCTCATCAGTGATTACAAGAAGTGACCTGAAGATCAAAAGAAAGATGCAAATTTAATAGAAATAAATCATTTGGGTGATGAAAACGGCAAGGGAATGGATAGAGTTGAATTTAAAATTAAACTAGGCTACATTAATAACTGTTTGAGTTAAACTAAATATTTGATGAAGTCATTATATGTGCAAAGCTTATGGAGTGTTGTGACATATCCAGCTACATTATATTTCTCGCAGATTGACTTAACGTTGAGTGAATCAAGCTTCGTCTCCTTAAGCTGTTTTATGTAATATCAGATAGATAGACTGGGGCGTGGCACTGGTGGTCAGCAGCAGAGAGACACGTCATCCCTCCAGCTATCCGTATGCCCAGCAGCTAAGCTGCTCTGCATTGTGCTTCATCGTCTGTACTCGCCTTTATCCCCTGGCCCAGTGATAAAGATAGCATGATACACCAGCCATGTGGATTATCCTTGTAATGGACTGAGTGTGATTCATTCTCTCCTGGGTGTCAAGAGGAGAACGTATTGTGTTTCAATAGATTACAGTTTGTCATAGCAAACTTAGTCCAACATTAACAAATATGGTAGAATTAGCAGCCTGTTTTGGTTCACCATATACAGCTGTATTACTCTGCTGTTAATAATGATGATGAAGAAAGAAAGAAAGAAAGAAAGAAAGAAAGCACTCTATAACGACAACAGCCTCACGATAAACTAAAAAGGCTGGATCAGATCAACCATTCAAGTAATCACCCAAACTCCATTGTGAAAATAGTAATGGAAAAATGTGTTTTTATTGCTCAGTTACACAAATGTGTTCAATTTACATATGTATTTAGTGTGTAGGATTTAGGGGGATATATTGGCAGAAATAGAATGTTATATAATAATCTTTTTGTTACTGTATAATCACCTGAAGATAAGAATCACTATGTTTTTGCGACCTTTGGGTGAGCCATTTATATCTACATAGAGAGCGGGTCCACTTAAGGGAGATGGCCACGTTGACTGCCATTTTTTAAAAGAAGCCCAGAATTGACAAACTAAACACTGGCTCTTGATAGGACCATTTGCGTTTTTGTGTCAGCCACTGTAGTAAGCAGCCCTTTTGTGATGAGAGCGTGAAAAACACTGATTTTTTTTAAAAATGTGAATTTGTTTTTGTTTTTTTACTGCTTTAAATCACCAGGCCCATTTGTTCTGGAGAGGAAGGGACCTTTGTATATTATCCAGCTCCCAGAACAACCTCCTGATGTAGAGTAGGAGACTTCTGTAGATAATCTGGCTCCCAGTAAAAAGCTCCTGAACAATGAACAGTGAACGAATTCTAACTGGGAGAAGTTTTAGCTGGTTGCAATCTATAATACTCACCACAAGATGCCACTAAATCCCCCTAAAACTTACACAGTGTTCCTTTAAGATCTAAACTCTTTAGTAAAGTATCACAGGTTACAGATCTTCCTAAAAACAATAGCTTCATTTTATAATCTGAGTAAAATATCAGCTTCTCCAATATACTGATTTTTATATCTATTATCTATTTATTAATGCATTTGAATGTTTCCATATGATACATTTATTTGACACTCTAGCTGCTTCAATCCAGAAAGAAATAGATTCTAAATTCCCATAAGTGGAGATGTAAGAGGGGACTTTATGAGGAGAGGATATAAATAGTGCATAGGTGTTGTATGTCACTGCCCCTGCCAAGTCACATAAAGAAGCTTTGCATCGCTCACCTCAAGTAGGGTTCAAGTTCCTGAGCAAGGATGGCTGAGTCTGAGCTGTCCAATGCCCTGTGTGCACCTGTGACAGGCATAAAGCAAAGTGGAAAAGTACATGTCAAGTCAGATCTAATATGATTATGATGTGAATAGAAAAGCTTGAAAAGCACTCCAAAGGGTTTTAAGAATAGAATGACTTGTCTTTGTTTACTTCTACATTTAGCTAACCCAGTGTTGATTTCATACAATAGTGTACCCTTCAAACTTACAGTTAAGCTCTTATTCAGTGTCTCATATAGCGCTTGCTTCAGGGGAAAACATTACTGGCAAAAGAGCCATCAGCCACAATGTGACCTACAGGGACATGTGGGTATTAAAATAATTGGATCTTTGTACGATCATAAGGATTTTCATAAACCTTCATACTATCAGATTCAATGACAGTCTCATAGGTTATCCCTGACTGATCCTTAATGTCAGTCAGATAAAAAAAAAACAGAGGTTACGCAACTACTGAGAGTCAGTTAAAGGCAGATTCTCCAGAGACAAGAGGTAAAAATCACTTGATCATCATGGATTTACCCATATGGACTGCACTGATTATGTTGCTATTGACACACTCAGTTGCACGCAGAGGACACCTGTACAGAATCACAAATATATAGTATGGAAAATACATAATCTGTCACCTTAAAGGAATACAAAGACATCCATTAGCACACAGACAGATACAAAAGCAGGGACACTTCCCCCACCACTCTGACTGCTAATAATAGCAACACACTCATGCACATCTGCACATCTGACATCTGACATCTGTTCAACACTGGAAATCAGCCAGGTTACATAGTGTGCTCCTATACAACAGCATTGGTAGACCAACAAAGGCTTATATAAGGACATTTGAATGGTTTTGAAAGCTGGCAAGTATTCTAAGCAGACAAGATTTTAACATTATAAACACCTTTGTAACCTTAGTTAATACTTAAAAACATTAACTACACTGTACTTTGCTACTTGGGAAAAAAGATAAACCAAATCCTTCATTTAACCTGTGCAGACACTTGTCTAGAGTACATCTACATACCAGGACACCTGTTTTTGCTTGTTTGTTGTTTTTTTTTACCTCATGCAACAGAATTTAATAGATTGTTAAGGAGCTGAGTCAGCCAGTTAAATGTCAAAGAGGCTTTAAACACTTTATCAGAAACCTATGTAATACAATCCTTTACTCAACGAACTAAAACTAAAATTATCTCTCGATGAGGAGGACAGATCTTATCTGCCTGCCTCTAAAAACCCATAAAGAAATATTTCACTGCTGGAAAGATGGTCTTTTTTGTAAAACTAGGCCATCAAAGCCGTAGAAAGATGCAAATAGTTTTAAAGTTGGTGCTACATGACTAGAGAACACAGAAGAAGAGGGCTGCTGCTTTTGCTCAAGAGGTAGAAGACCTGCAACAACCAGAATTCACTGCCCTGCGCCAGTCCAAATAATGCTATTGGTAAAGTGAGTTTTGCCATTTTTTCCACAAGAAACAATATAGCAGCTGGATGGTAACAAATATTTTTTACTTAAAGTTAAAGAGTATACCAAAATATGTTTTAAAAAACATTTTAGGCGAGAAATAGGCAACGCAGTAACAGAACATCGATTTTTTATTTGATCAGCACTGCTTAGTTTTGCAGTTGATCTCAGTTATTCCAGCCTACGTTTTTACAATATAGGCAACAGTATGGAGTATGTTTTCTATTCTCATATTACATCCAAACAGTGCACTAAAGTGTGTGTTTCTGTTGATATTTTGTGCAAGAAATAGGGGATAAACCTCTGGGAACAGTGGCAGGCTTTGTCTGTAACTCAGTGGAATCAGAATCAGAATTTTTTTGAGCATCACAAAACCCGTAAAATGACTCATTCACAGTTGTAATTTGAATCCAATAGTGAAAAGGCTAGAAGAGCTGTATGATTAAATTATTTTATCACCACTCAATATAACTGTTTAGTCGGTGGATGTTAGCCACTCAGCTACGCTAAGCCGCCTCAAGTCTCAGGTGTGCTAGATCGTAATGCGAAAGAGCTTTTAAATTTAAAACTGCAAAATAAACTTTCATAGTTTCATAGTTTAATAGTCAGCAAAGTATCCCTTTAAATACACGCAGTATCCTTCAGAGACCTACCTTTACAATCTGCTCTGCCTGGAGTCATGTCTCCATAACAGCTGGCACTTTCTCCTCCGCTCTGCTCTCTTTCCTCCCTGCAGTTTTGTTGTCTTTCCCTTAACTTTGCATAAGCTCTCTGCTTCACTCTCAGTTTATCATCAGCAGGGAGTACCCCACTTTGTGAAGACATGCTCTCCCAGCTGTCTGAATTGCACAGTCCTTTGGCTTGGTCACCAGAGTCTGTCTCCTTCTGCTCACACCTGTCCAGGTAGCACTCAACGCTGTCTGAATGTTTAATTTCTGAGGATTTGACAGTATCATCCACCACAATTTCCACATCGCTCCTGGTGCCTGTTTCAGCTGGTTTAGACTTCCTTTGAGGCTCTGACAACACTTCTGTCTGAGTATGATCCTTCAGAGGTAAAGACAAGGGGATGCTGTGAGGACTAACACCATTTAGAAGCAATGTTTCAGGGCGTGCCACTCTCCAGAAGCCCTTGGGTGGTGCCCAGTGTCTTGTTGATGTAGAAGATGTGGAGGAAGATGTTGCAGAAGCAGACGTAGTGGCAGGTAAAGTGGAGAGTATAGGTAGAGGAGGAGGAGGAGGAGGAGGAGGAGGAGGTGGAGGGGATGGTTCATCCTTGCTGCTGCTTGAATTATCAGACAGAAGACTCTCCAGACTGGTGCCCCCCTCGAGCACACAAAGCTGTCCTGTCAGAAAACTGACCCGGTCCTCATTTCCCTCTGACCTCTCATGTTCAGTTCTCTCTCTCTCCTGAAACACCAGCTCTCCTCGTGCTTCAGCTGGAGGACTGTGAATCTCGAAACTTACTTGCACCTCTACTTCCTCCTCCTCATCACTACTGCTTGAGTTCTTCGCCGCGCCTGATCGCCAGGAAGGGACAGGCAGAGATACCTGACCCTTTCCTCTGGGCCTCTGTCTGAGAATGACTTCGGATGAAATCTTCCCCGCTGGACTGCTCACTAAGACCTCCGTATCCAATCTTTCTTTCTCTCGATCTCTCCCTCTTGTCCTTCTCTGAGTGAGTGACTTCACCTTGGTCTGTAGTGCGTGCACTGCAGAACTCTGAGGCGGAGGAAGCTGGGTGCTTGCTGGAAACACAGGTTCAGGAACAGGGCCAGTGATGAGCCCCCAGTTAATGGGAATCCCAGTAGGTAACGGGGAACTAGATTTCGCTTGGATATTATCAACCACCTTCTCTTTCTCCATTGGCTGCTCATGCACAGAAAAGTCCAGACAGATCCTGAAAAAATAAAAAAGATAAGTTTTCTATACACGTGCGGATAAAACCATGTCTCTTACATGTGTTTTACATCTCTGTTACCGGCTATTTCCTATCTGATCTGCCTGGTGAGGAGATATGTAATGTGGATTCAGTCACGTTGACTTATCCTCTGATTACTTTGCAGTGCACAGGATAATCCTTTAGAATGAGAATAAGCAACTGCTGCCTGCAACTGAGCCCCTGCACGAATAAACAATATTATGCATGTTAGTTTGTTGTCAAGCTAAATCAACAATATTCCATAAAATGAAACTTTCTCTTTAAACCAGTCACTTATTCAGTTTTTTAAAAAAAATGAAAAAATAGCTATTAAATATCCCATATGTATCATATACTGCAGATCATATTTTGCAGAAGCCCAATTCAAGAAATATCATAGACATTGTGAACAAAATAAGCTTCATAACACCTTCAATAACATAACAGGTTAACAGACAATAGTGTACCTGGATATTTAGTGAAGATGATGTCCTTTAAAACACAATCCCAACATTGACCATCATGACAAAGTTACCATAAATTCCGCTGCAACTGCACAAATCTATTCCAAAACCTGCGCCAAACGTGCAGATATTGCATCGAGCATCCTCAGATCGGTCGTCAACATGAGCCAGAAGACGGAGCAACTTTCATCTCCTAATAAAAAAAAAAGAAAAGAAAGGAAACAAAATACTATCTCTCAGTGTCTCCAGATCCTTGTGCTGTGCTCCCACTCTCTGCCTACACTGCTCCTGGTCCAGGCAGTGTCAGGCGAGCCAGCGACCTCTCAATCATGATTGGTCCGGTAATCCCTTCAGAAATGAGTGGGATTAGACAAAAATGGAATACAAAAAAATGCCTGCTTTAATTTCGTCCTTGCCTCGCGAACCCGTTGCTGAGTGAAGCTCTCTGTTGCGTAAGTACAGAGCGCGCGAACACACACCGTGCACATAGTAATGAGCCAATGAAAAAATGAAACCAACACGGAATCATGGCTCTCAGCCTAATTGAGATAACCCCAATTTCTTATATTTCCGGTGATATTAAGATGATCTAATATATGCAGGCTGCGATGTCTTTTAGAGAATATAGGCCTAATTTAGCATCGTAAAAGCAAGTGTCGACTGATTCTTATTTGTCAACACAGCTCCCGCTATCTCAATTCATCCTCTCTCTCTCTCTCTCTCTCTCTCTCTCTCTCTCTCTCTCTCTCTCTCTCTCCTGTTTTCATTCACAGACGCGTGTGCGCACTAACATGCGCTCGCGCACAGTCGTCCTAATTGGGACAATGCTCTGTTTGTTAGTTGTCACAATTCAAAGATGTAATCTGGCAATCGCTGCTCTTTTTTCAGTTTCAAAGGTCTTTATTTGTAAACAATCAAACACAAAGCATAGCCCATAGAAGTGGTAAGTCAATCACGATTCAATCATACACTGTATGGGGAACAAAAACAAAAAAAGAGATGGATGTCAAGGGACAGGATCATACAAAGCCAGAGGACAATATTCATTCATACAGCCTACATTAAAGAGGGTGCACAAATTCGTCGTCTCGATAGCTTTCTTGTTTTCTGGGGAGAAGATGTTTCTTAAGTATTGTTTGCTTTCAATTAGAAACGAAATAAATTTGGGTTTAGAGTTGTACTTTAATTTGTGGGTATGATATTTTGCCAAGATAATTATTAGATTAATAATATAATAATTCTTAGATTTTACTGCCACAACATTTATTGAAGCCAAACCAAACATTATTCAGGCATAAAGTCAGATCAAAGTTAATATGTTCAATTATAAATCCAGGGTGAAGTCAGGTAAAGTGGAAAATTAAGGTGTTCCATCTTGGGCTTTTTAAATATTAGCACCCTGTAACCAAACATGTTATTGCATAAAACTTGCAAGGAAAGCCATGTGGCATGTTAATTATCTCATGTTGGTCACAGTCCAGCAAAAATAATAAGGGTAGAGCAACAGAAATGATTTGGGGGGGTTAATTGTTTGACTATAAATCAAAAAATATTTTCACAATACACTTTACTTTTATGGGAAAGGGTTTTGAATAAGTAGATAACGCATTCAGGTAAAATGGGACAAAAAAACTTGGACATTGTGGAAATGGTGCCATAGCATTATGACTTATGGTATCATGTACCAATCTGTCACATTTGAGATATTTTTAGTATTTTTGTATTTTTAAAAATACATATATACAATATGATGCTGTGAGTCCATGTCAGCTGCAATAGTCCAACAGGCAACTAAGAACGAGGAGAACGTGGCAGAAAAGTTTGACAATCTTTTTTATTGAATAGCCAGAGGTTACATTAATGATTTAATGAATTAGTGACTGACTGGGCTTCTATCATGGGGGGATTAAAGGGTACGATGACCCAAGGCCAATGGGGGCCCATGAAAAGGTCCGTGGTTGTGCCTTAAATGGGATCAAGTACAACAATTTACTTGCTGTCTTAAATCACTGACATCACAATTAATGTGTATCCACGTGATAAATAAATGTATGAAAGAGCAGAGAGGAAATAGTGGTGGAAACAAATGTCAAGAAGCATCAGGTGTAATACGCTAACCCTACAGTTAAGACACATGTATCTAGATGATCTAGGGAATCAAATAGCAATCATGCTATCTTGTCAGGAAGGGGGCTTAGTTACACAAGATTTTGGTGAATGAAAAAGTGCCACTTTTAAAAATTGTTTAGCCTACTTAAATATTTCTGCATACTGGGGTCTCTAAACAGTTCAATTGCATAAATTGAGTTGAAAACTGGGAGTTTACAGCCATATACTCTTTAAATGCTTTAGTTCTGCACACAATTTGAAAAAAAAAAGTTAACTCTAAAAGTAGTAAAGTGTCGCAAATTACCTGACTACCTGACCCTACTTCTTTGTTTCAGCTCAGTTTTGTGTTGTGCCTGTGCATGCGGTGCACCGCCAGCAGAGGGCGCCATTAGGACACACACACAGGCACACACTCACGCGCGCGCGCACATACACACTTCTTGCTCAGCTAGCTGTAACCGGCTAGCTGGTCTGTTGTCGAGTTGACACCCTCCCCAAACCTCGGCAGCAGCTAAGCTGCACAGTCGACATGGCAAGAAAATATCGCAACAGTTTCCTAAAGAAAGATGAAAATCTTCCAAGTCTTTTGGAATGAGTGAGTAGTATCGTCAATAATCGTATATATATCCTGGTGGAAAGTACCCGTAGAAGTTGCATGTTTTGTTTTAGGCACATTTGTGACGCATAGCTATGGTTAGTTGTTGCTAACCAAAAAGGAGCTAGCTACAAGCTAACAGCTAGCAGAGGGAGGAGTGTGGTTTGTTCGCTAGGCTGTTAGCCTTATGTGCTCAGCCGAGCAATTACGAGAATAGCATTTGTGTTGTGAAATTGTGATGAAAAAAATAATTCTAGTGTGTTTCTGAACATTGCGAACTTAAGTAAATCAGCGTGCTTAGTGAGATCAAATACATTTTCAAAGCAGTTGGGTTGCTGGGTAGTTTCGGAAGCTAGCGTTACATAATCTCGCTGTTGCAAGTCAAATGGCTCCACTTTTCAGTGTCACTGGTTCTTCTCTAGCTATCGTTTCCTTGACCAATACACGATACAGTAACTAATGGTCTTGGTAGTGTGGGAGATTCTTGACCGCAAAGACATCGCGAATTATAAATGTATCACAAATAACCCACAATGGATCTGACATTATTGTATGTATTTTTTTAATCGGACAACGTTTGCTCATTAGCCAGCCTAGCAAACTAGCCACCCTTAGCTTAGCTTGCTTACATTAAGCTAACGTTGCCTACAATTAGCTAGCTAACATTACATGGATATATAACGTCAATCTAACAGTGAAAATGACTACAGCCAAGAAGTCGTTGGTCAAAAATAAGATTGTTTGTAGCTTAATGCTTTTCAACGATGTTAGCAGACGCTAGCCTCAGATCAAGTTAGATAGCGCAGAGGGACTTGGTTGTTAGCCTCTCCAGGACCCTTTGTCCATAGTCACAGTGGTTACCAGCTCCTCTAAGTAGGCCACACAGCAGTTGTTTTGATCCTTCCCCGTCGCTTGTTTCCTCTGTATCATACAAATAACTGCAGTGTCACCTCATTTTTTACTCTCAATTTCGTTTTGTGTTACGTCTAAACACCACATAGTAGCGAGCATCCCAAGAAAAATAGACATTCAACAATAGATTTAGGCGTTTTTATGTTGTAACGTATCTGTTTTCCCACGAGAAACCTTCTTTGTCATAATAGGTACATCGATAGATAAAAGAAAGAAGTATCAGTAGAAAATTAAACTTAAGTATATTCTCTAAAAACTAGATGAACACCTATAGAATATACAATGTAAAGAATATACTGTAGTGCACTCTACATACAATATATAATAAATACAAACACTTTTATCATTTATGGAATAAATGAATTTAGGCACGCAGTGCTAGTGTTTTTATGTATTACTATATTTGTGTCTATATTGTATGATTAGTAGCTTTGAGTAAAAAAAAATCCCTATGAGACAATAAAGTATGCTTTACCTTACCTAACCTACCTTTACTTTAAAAAATATAAAAATTTTGAATCCATAGCGTAACATACAACTAGTATGTATACATTAGACAAGTGTGCAAATTTGCAAGTTTTAGTTTTAAGAATGCAGTGAGGCAGTGTGAGAATGAGATGTGCAAAATTTGCCTTGTACATGCACAAACACATGATTGCTACCTTTGTGGTTTGTTTTACATTAATTATGATCTGCTGACACACTTGCTGTATTTAAATGAAACACTGCAAGTCCGGTATTTAATATTCTTGGCATGCAAGTGGTTTAAAATGTGTGAATATAGCAGCAAGGTTACTGTTAATGGATGTGGCCTTGTCCTCTGTTTTAAAATGTTTATTTGCATGTCAGTGTCATGCAAGGAATAAGAAAGGGGCAAATAACAGTTTTATCTGTATAAAAGCAATCTGTTATTTCCAATGGCGCTAAATGTTTTAAAAAGATGAAGCATCTGTTTCAACTCGTGAACTATGAGCTGTCTGAAAATGTCCTTCGATAAAGTTTTGATTATGACATTGCTAGGTTGTTTGTTTAATGGCAGAGTCATATTAAAATTGTAATAAAGGATTCTGTACATTAGACCTGCAGAGCAATTTTCTCAATCATTAGTCATGGTTACTGAACAGCAAAACAGAGAGGAGTTCAATTGGGACAGCAACAATAGAGCTGACAGTTCTTTGTTAGACAGGTGAGGTCGGTACAGAGTCATTGCATGGGGCAGGGAAGATTTCCTGTATATGTCATCTCACTGCCTTCAATGCATTTTTTAACAACAGATGCCATCATACAAAACATAATCATGTTTAGTTAATGCATTTAGATAATTTTGGAATATAGACAAAAAGAATGAGTGAGCTACATTTAGCTTTGCATGCAGAACTGTTTAAATTGGTGAAAATTTTCAGAATTTTAATCCTATCTCTTTCTCTTTCTCTTTTACAGTATTCATCACGCGATGTGATCCAAAATCCACAATGTGTGAGGACATTTAAGAACAATTGAGTTCGGAAGAAAAATTCTTGATTCCAGTGGAATCTTCCATATATATATAAATATATTATTATTATTAGATTTTTTTCTGTGTTAAAGCTTACATACCTTTACACACACTTGTCCCATCAACATATAACCATGCCAGTGCAAGCACCACAATGGACAGAGTTCCTGCTGTGCCCAATCTGCACACAGACATTTGAGGAGACTGTTCGCCGGCCCATCAGCTTGGGCTGTGGACATACTGTCTGCAAGATGTGCCTGAACAAGTTGCACCGTAAGGCCTGTCCCTTTGACCAGACAGCCATTAGCACAGACATCGAGCAGCTACCTGTCAACACAGCCCTGTTGCAGCTGGTGGGAGGCCAGGTAAGACTTGTGTTTGTGTTTGTGCACTTGCTTGGCAATTTATGACAGAGATCCTGCGTTGACAATATTTATGCAGAGTCCTTGTTGATGCCAGCCTGTGATGAAGGATAACTGCTTGTGGATGTGTTTGAGTAGTACAACAATTTAAGATACCGTTCCCATCTTGACAGTATAATGTTTCCAGTAATTACTGTTTAGGAGCTGTATCAAAGCGTCATGCACGGGCTATTACATGATGCACATAGCTTGGAGATTCCTTTATGAGTCACACTTCAGTCATTAAGCAATGACTTAAATTCTGTTGGTTTACTGAGTGCTGGCGCAATCAGTGAAGCTGTATCTCTCTGAGACGGTGTTTGACCAACAGGGTGATGCACAGCTAATGGTGTTTTGGCTTTGTTAGCCAAGTTTCCAGGTGGACACTGTATAATAATGGATAACGTTAGTCTATCAACTATAAGCCTGTCGTGTGTCTGATACAGTCATGACTGTGATGTCCTCTCTCTCAGATGAGCTCCTTGCATATCAATGCTTCTACAGATTAGTAGGGTACAATGTCCAATCTAATGAATATCACTGATAGAAATGTAAGTTGTTATGATAGATCTGTCGTTCATGAACATGACAAGAGCTGCATGCTGTTTTGGTAAGTATCAAAGCAAAAGCTCTAAAGTGAAGATGATTATTTTTAATAGTTTTAGTGGATCCCAGATGGTTATTTAAATCGGCCAGTGCAAAGCTTGAACAGTGCCTTTCACAAAGTGTGATACTGCACAGCCTGAGTGTGAAAATACAAGCATGATGAGAAATGCTTCTCTTCAGTGTCTGGGCTTTGTTATAAAGAGTTTCTATTTGTATTGTCAACAGGGATAGGTGCAGTTCAATAAGACTTAACATACAGAAAATGAAGTATAAGCTGTCAGTAAAATAATGTGGTTCTCAAAATGTGAAATTTTGTTTTACTTGTCAGACATATTTCCTTGGTCTGACAGTAATGTAAGTAAGGTCCAGGGAAGACTAAATAATTAGTGGAGCACACTGTAATAGTCACCTCACACCATGTCTCCAATGGGATGATAAGGGAGTTGTTAAGAAAGAGCTAAAGGACACAGGGCAGTTGTATCATAATTTTTTCACTTATTCTAAATTTTAGGTTTTGTTAATAATGTTAATAATAACAATAATAATAATTTTATTTTTATAGCACCTTTAAAAAACAGTTTACAAAGTGCTTTGACAAACAAGGCAAAGCAGAAGCAAGAAGGGTTTCTTGCAGAGGCAATATAACTATAAGAGCCAAACAATACTGCTGACCAAAGGCCAGATATATTTTAAAGGAGAATTAAACAAGAGAAAAATAACATAAAAGACAGCATATGACAAAAACATATTAAAAGGAAGACTGATGATAATGACAAATAGAGATAGGAAAAAAAACCAATAACAAGCCATACCAATAAGAGTAAATACAATTCAAAGAGTAGAAGCAGTAAACACAGAAATAATAGTAATAGTAATACAATTAAACAAGATCAAGAAAGAAATAAAAAATGAAGACAAACTAAAATCGCTGAATTTAAAAAATGACGACATCACATAAAAGCAAGTCTTTAAACTAGGTTAAGTTTGTAGATTTTTTTAGCTTAAAGAAAATTCTTCTTCATGTTTTAGACATCTTAACATTTAACCTCTGTGCCAAAATACACCTGCAAAATATAGACACAAATACGTATTTTCTTTTAAATTAATTGTGAGACCCATTTCAGTTCAGCTGTTTTAGCAGATAATTAAGTCAGTGAAAAGGAAATGATGACTGTGTGTTCCATACACTACATCACAGCTGAGATATATTTTGTATTACAATGCTTCATCTATTGCTATGACTTTTGCTAATTTTTTTCCCTCTCTGTGTCACGCTGCAGGTTCCTAAGGCTCAGCCAGTTGCCTTGATTACAAGTCCAGAGGACTCGCAGCATTATGAGGAGGCCAGGCAGTGTGTGGAGGAGCTGGCCCTCTACCTCAAACCTCTCAGCAACACCAGAGGTGCTTCAAACACACACACAAATGCATGATTGTTACCTTAGTAGTTTATTCTACCTTAATTATGATCTGCTGACACTCTTGCTGCCTTTAAATGAAACATGGGAAGTCCAGTGCTAAATATTCTTGGCATTGAAGCGGTTGAAGATGTGAGAACACAGCAGCTAGGTGACTGTTAATGCACATGGGCTCGTTCCCTTTTCAGAAGTGTTTGTTTGCATGTCAGTGTCATGTGAGGAAGAAGAAAGGCTTAGAAAATATTTATTTATATAAAAAGAGTAATCAGTAGTTTCCAACAGGACTAAAAATATAAGTTAACAACTCATGAATTATGAGCTGTCTGAAAATTTCCTCTTACGAAGTTGTGATTATGACATCACCCGGCAGAATCACATTAAAACCGCAGTAAATGTATTGTGGACATTGCAGCTGCAAATTTTAGGCAACTTCCCCAATCATTTGCCATGATGATAATTGAATTTGATGGATTTATTGATTGACTGATTGAGAGAAAATGAGAACGATTGTGTAATTGATTAATCTTGAAAGGCTTGTAACAAAATTTATTTCTCATTGAAATGGGCTGAACAGGCTCTTCTCACAGCTTAACCCAAATATATTACATATTTTTATCAGTTTATTTAAATATAGGGAAATAGTTTGAATCATAACTTAAATTACACTAAATAATGCCATCACTTGTATTTGCTGCTGATCCTTCCACTGTGCCTGACATTATTCAAAACAAGAAATCTGCAGGCTTTATCATACCACAGCAGTTCCACGTTTCTCAATACCCAGTATTGTTACCATGGTAAAAAATAAAACCATAAATTCCGTACTATACAAACACTTTTATTTAAATTTTAGTTACCCTCAGTGAACTTGCTCGAATGTAAAGTACGAGTCTGTGTGGGTTTATGAGATTTTGTGGGCTGGAAAACATGAAGCCTACAGTATATTAAACTATTTCACCTCCATTGTTGTTGTTCAGCACTTGTACATGTGAGATGTGAAGGTTGGTGTTTGTGGTCGGCTATTTGTCCGACCCCTTCTCCACTGTATTTGGATTGCTGGGGAAAAAGTGACAGTGAGAAATGCAGTGTTTTTTCCAAAGGATTAGGGTTAGGGTTATTTTTCAGTTATTTTTTAAACATTTTTCAACTCTTGGCAACCACAAAAAGTGCTAAACATGCAGCACTCAGCACAGACTTGAGGCTGAGTGCCTGGTCATGCTGCCGTTTGTAGAACAGTGTAAACACACAGCGCTCCCATTGCAAAGAATTAAAATGCAAACTCTCTGGCCACACTTCTTTTTAATGAGTCGAGGAGAAGCTTTCACTGCAGCTGAACTTATTGCCATCTTCAACGACTTGTCGTTCTTTCATGCAAGTTGGTGTTTTTCATCTTTCTTTGGCTGACCAGTACACTTGTTTGCTTGCTCGCAGCCCTGTCAGGTGCGGAATAAGTGCACTGCTGGTTACTGCAGTACAGCAGAAAAACTAGTACCGTCACCTTTTCTGAATTTTGGCATCAACTTGTTATCGAAGTATCAGTTCTCATACCAAGTAACATGATCATCTGGCAATAGTCTTCAGTCTTTTTTTAATGAGCATCTCTATGTAATGTGAAGTTGGTCATATCTTCGGTGTTTTTTCATGCAATTCCTTGATGCTAAAAAATTAACCCGATCAGATTTACGTGAGATTTTACTGCAAGGAAGGACTTTAAAAGGGGAAGTAGCCACAGAGGTGCAACAGTATCTTCCAAAAGAATCAAAGTTTAATCATCAGCTCTCCAAAACACTTTATAGTATAACCTTCACAAAGGTAGGATTTATTGCAGGACTGCATTAGTTTCTGCTAGTTATCTTAGTATATGTTCACTTGGTTTACAAGTTGTCTTGTCTGATCTCTCTTCAGGTGTGGGTCTGAGCAGCACGGCCCAGAGCATGCTGAGTCGACCCATGCAGAGGAAACTGGTAACTCTGGTCCACTGCCAGCTGGTGGAGGAGGAAGGCCGTGTTAGAGCCATGAGAGCTGCCCGCTCTCTGGGTGAGCGAACTGTCACTGAACTCATCTTGCAGCACCAAAATCCACAGCAGCTCTCCTCCAATCTGTGGGCCGCTGTGCGTGCACGAGGGTGTCAGTTTCTAGGCCCAGGTAGGTCGTTTTCTATCACCTGCAAAATGAGACAAACATGTTCCACTAAGAAGAAGCAGTCCGCATCTAATCTATAAATGTTGACATTGGGTAATCCACTGTTACTCATAGTTTTCATATTTGTGTTTTTCCTCTCTCAGCCATGCAGGAGGAAGCTCTGAAGTTGGTCCTTCTTGCTCTAGAGGATGGCTCTGCGCTGTCCAGGAAGGTGTTGGTTCTTTTTGTAGTCCAGAGGCTTGAACCACGTTTCCCGCAGGCCTCTAAGACTAGCATAGGCCATGTGGTGCAGCTCCTCTACAGGGCCTCCTGCTTCAAGGTATGTCACTGACTGAGAACCAGAAGACAATTTCATACATTTTTAAAAGTTTTGTGGCAAATACTGTATTTCATGTGGTACTGGAGTTGTAATCTTGTTTTTTTTTTTCCATCATTGCGTTTCAAGCACTATGTATTAAGTGTAGTTCCTCAATGGACATTTTATTGTCTGTCAATCAATATCTTGTGAAACCCATGCTGCTTTCCGTACTCCTTCTGCTCTCTGCAGAAGGAGTCGTAGGAAAAACCTAAAGAAAAATAATTAAATACATGCTTTCCCACTTCCTCTGACTGCCCAGGTGACCAAACGTGATGAAGACTCATCCCTGATGCAGCTGAAAGAGGAGTTCCGTACTTACGAGGCTCTGCGGCGTGAGCACGACTCTCAGATAGTTCAGATTGCCATGGAGGGTGGACTGCGCATCGCACCTGACCAGTGGTCTTCTCTGTTATATGGAGATCAATCTCACAAGTCACACATGCAGTCTATCATAGATAAGGTGTGTAATGTTTGTGCTTTGCCTGTATCTTGTGTTTTTTACATCATGGTTCATAAAGGCATATTTCATAAATGATTTGTGTTCTGCTCTTTGTTTCAGTTTCTAAGCTCCTTATATTAAAGCGTGTTGCTACATAAACCTGCTATAAACCTACCAAAGCATTTAATCCCCATTTTTTTATGCTTCCAACGTAGCTGCAGACCCCGGCGTCTTTTGCCCAGAGTGTCCAGGAGCTGACGATTGCGCTACAGAGGACCGGAGACCCAGCCAACCTCAACAGGCTGCGGCCCCACCTGGAGCTATTAGCCAACATTGATCCAAGTCCTGGTAAGAAACTACCACACTTTAGGAATGATATTTTTGTAGCGACGTAAGGAATAACTCAGTAACATGCATTATCAGAAGTTGGAATCCAAACAGTGACTGTTGCATTTTTTCAACACTTTCTCTCACAGATTTTGTATTATTCAAATACATGTTGTCTGATAAGTTTTGTTAAAACAAACAGCTGGGATGTCAGAGTATGTCAAGATATCTCTTGGCCAGAGCCTAGCTGTTTCATTACGGTATAAAGCTATGGCTTTTTGTCATTTATGCTGAAACTGTCACCACTTAAAGTATTTTTTTAGACAGATAATATGTTAAAAAATCGTGTTCTTCCTTATACTGCGTCTATTGGCATTTGCTAAAATCCATCACAGTGCACCTAAACAAAAATCAGAGCCAAAGAGTCATGTATCTCAATCACTTCAGTCGCTGCACTTTGGTCAAACTTTCAAACTAGGTAGTGATGATCAGATATCAGAATTCTGTTACTGCTTTGCCTTTTTCTCACCTCAAATGTTTTTGAAACATATTTTAGCATACTGTTTAGCTGTCAATAGATGTCAAGTTGACAATAGCTAACCCAAGGACCAAGCACTGCCAACTGGCTGGACCAGCCTTTCATTTTACAGCTAAAGAGGATACTAACACATGTTTCTGAAAACAATTGGGGCGAGAAACAGGCAAGGCATTTAAAGAATAATGATTTATATTTGATAAGCGCAGCCTTGATTGACAGCAGTTCACAAGCAGTGATTGACAGGACAGCTGTGTTAGAGACTCCTCAGCTCTGATCATTTTTCATTCAGGTGCAGTAATGCCATTAAAGGAGCTTCAAGGAGAAGAGAAACACAACTTTTTGTTTTTTTACAGATTCTGTGTGGATGCAGAGAGTTTTAGCAGATATGAAAAATATTTTTACAACAACTACAGCTTTACAGTGTTTCTAATTTCCATTTGTTTCCCCAGATGCTCCCCCTCCCACATGGGAGCAGCTTGAGAAAGGGTTGGTAGCAGTTAAAACAGTGGTGCACGGCCTGGTGGACTTTATCCAGAACCACAGCAAGAAAGGAGCGGACCCTCAACAGGTCAGTGTCCATTGGACCACAAAAAGAGCTGCGTCCCATCCCTTGTATGTTGCATTATCATTCCAGTTTACACCCATTGGAGATCCAACCATCATTACTATGATGACATCAAATGAGGGGAGAGTGTTGTTCATCACACGTTTAAGTACACATGACGAGCTGATAGTATCACCTACTTCTAACTGTACGGTGAAATCTCACCACTAGTTAGTATTCAGCTCTGTTTGTACATCCTGAAATATGGCACAGAAAGTTATGTGTTCTCCATTTCTATAACACTTGACTTCTCTCTTTAGCCTCCTCAGCACAGCAAGTACAAGACATACATGTGTCGTGACATGAAGCAGAAAGGAGGCTGTCCTCGTGGGGCCAGCTGTACCTTTGCTCATTCTCAGGAAGAACTGGAAAAGTGAGTCTGGCAAATAGCATGCAGCATTTAAACGAGACATTGCAGTCTGTTTTCTCACCACTCTGTGTTTCTTAAATCTTTGTATTGTGTTTAATATTTGTCAGGTATCGTAAGATGAATAAGCGTCTGGCAGCTCGCCTCCCTGGCTCTGGAGGGCTCATGCCAGATGAGGGCCTTCCTCTTGATGTAGCAATGACCCGGAAGCCTTCACCCCTATCCAACGGCAGTGGTGGTCCCTCTTTGCCCCAGCTCATTGCCCGTGGAACCGACACAGTCCCGTACGAACTTTTGCGCAAACCAGTGAAGATGGATGGAGGGAGTCCCAGTGCTCCCGGATCACCACCAGATGCGTGAGTATAGCCTTCTTTTTACATTTAAATGAATGGCAACCAAACAACAGGCAACTGTGTGCCATCAAGTCAGCAGATTTGTCTTCTGATGGACACCAACTGATTTCATTGTTTCTTTTCTCTAAACATAAATTAAATTACCTTAAATGAGCAGGTTGGATACAGCCTGAAATTTTGTTATGTTTCATCATGAACTCGGACTTTGGAAAAGATGTGCATGCCCAAAGATAAAGTAAAATTGAAATATGCAATGAAATATGCAATCCCCCCTTTTTTTAATCAGTGACTTAATCTGTCATTTTTTTTTTAATCTGACATATATTCCTGCAGCCTTGACCCTGTGCTGCCCAAACCTGGTATGCCTCTGCCACCTCATGCCATGGCCCACCCAAGGATGCCAGTGGACCACCTCTCGGGGGTGAAGCACATGACTGTAGTACCCAGAGGTTCACCAGTGTATCCGCAGCCACAGCTCCCTGAGATGTGCTATGACACTCGCCCACCACCTTCTGCTTCTCAGTATGAGCCTCCACAATATCCCACAGGTAGGGATCAAGAAAACTGAATGATGCATATCGAACTTATGAAAACTCAGGAAATTAGTAAAAATCATTGAAAGTTTGGGGAAAAAAACATGGAAATACTTAAAATTGCAGTAAAAAATGCTGCAGATTTTTAAAGAAAACATGGCCTCCAAAACCAGAGGCACATTGGAGATTTTTCTCTTTCTTTCTTTCTTTCTTTCTTTCTTTCTTTTTATTTTTTTTTTAAGAAAATGGTTTCTCTTTGTAAATTATAAAAAAAATTAGACAATTTTTTTTCTTCAAAAACCTAGCTTGCTTGAAACCATTTATTTAAAATCACCCAAATTACACCATTTGTCATAGCCAGAAACTGTAAAAACAGTTGGACTATTGTTGGATTTTCAGATTTCAAAGGTCCTTGAACACATCGTGTGGAACGCTGAAATTATGAATCTGTAAGATTGAAAATCACTGGGCAAATGGAGCAAAAAAAATATATATATATAATTTTGGGTACTTGAAAAGTCATGGAAAATATTTTAAATTTTGTCCATGAAAATGTGTGGGAACCCTGAATTAAGATAGAAATGTTAATAATTGTCTGCTATTTATTTCTCAGGGTACCCCTACCAACAACCACCACAGTATGTCCCTCGGGATTACATGCGTAACCCTCCTCCCCCGAGTGAATCAGGACCCCCTTACCAGGACCCCTACCCTGGCTACGGCCCTCCAGAGCGCCCCTACCAGGCCCCTCACTCTGGTCCACCTTTCTCTTACCCTCACCCTTCACACCATGACCGCGGTCGCCACAGCACCTACACTGGCCCACCACCTCCCCCACAGCCTTACCCATCTCAGAGGGATGGCCTGGTCAGGATGAGTCCTGCACCTTTGGATATCCCCCCTCAATCAGCAGGACAGACTAACTCACTTTACCACCAGGAGCCCAGTGGCCGTGATAGATACCCTCCAGATGGCTACTACACACCAGGTGCCCAACCTCCCCCTATGAGGGCTTACGTCAGGGTGAGTTTATTTGGATCGTGTTTCATTTTTGCAGTTTTCCTTGAACTCTTTTTGATGCCAGTCTAGTTTCAAAACACTCAAATAAAGGCTAGCAGTTCAGCAGCAATATTTCTGTGTGTGTGTTTCAGGGACCATCATATAGTGGTTCACAGCCCAGTCTGGACTACCTGCACCGACGTCGGCAGGAGCTGTTATCACAGCTGGAGGAAAGAAAAGTCATCTCCCCTCCACCATTCGCTGCCTCCCCCACTCTTCCTCATCCCTTTCCCAGCGACTACCCCCCAGAGGTTAGCTTAATGCGAATTTAATGCATTTCTGTTACCGTTCAAATAATACACAGGCATTACACTGTAAGATTTGATACATTTCTTTTCAAAATCCAAAGAACTGTGAGTACATGTAAGTGTTATTGATAGCACTCTCTGTGTTTTCTGTTTCTGCAGTATGGTGAGGAGAGCTCCAAAAACATGGTGAAATGCAGAGAGTCTGATTATGCAGGGCAGTACTCTCCCTGGTCTTGTGAGACCATCGGCTCTTACATTGGCACAAAGGACGCCAAACCCAAAGACGTTATGGTTCCTGGTACCATGGACATGATGGTGAGTTCAGATAGATAACTCTGTTAGTAACCATTTCAGTATTTTCCCATTAGGGTTGGGAAATCATACATTTTGGTTGGGCTTATACCTTCTGGTTGGTTCATAAAACAAAATACAAGCCTCTGACATCTTTCCCCCTTAGTCTCTTACTCAGATCTCTGATAAACTAACCCTTACTTTTTATATCCTCTCTGTCTGACAGAACGCGGAGGCAAAGGGTCTGAGGGAACCATCTCTGGAGGCTCCTCGGAGGGGTGCAGAAGTTAAAGATGATGACCCTATCATCCCATTTGGCCCTCAGCCCACTGTGTCGCGTTTCGGCGCCATCTCCCGCACCTCAAAGACGGGCTACCAGACCACAGGCCCTGTGCAGGCTATGGCCTCCACTCCACAAAACCCAAGCTCTAAACATATGGCCATGCCAGGTAAAAAAAACGTGCAGACAACATATGAATATGTTAATATTAATAATAATAGATCTCCTTCTCCTCATGTCATAAAGAATGAAACTTCTTTTGTAAGGTATAGCAGGTATTGACAGAGTGCCCCGCAGATTTTGTTCAAACTGTTCACTCCAGTGTCTTAAACTGAATTTTTGCAACCGTTTGTCATGACAACCGTTTCACCACCTTGTGTATAGCAGAATACACATATGGAAGCCATGTAGGATGGGGTGGAGCTTCATACCCCTCCCACCCAACTGCCGCCTCCACTCAGGGACACTTCAGTGAGCGGTGAGGCCTGCATTAGTTTGACTTCATCTTTTTAATATTCATATGATGATAATACTAATCACATCTTGGGGAAAATATCAGAAATGCATGCATGAAAATGAAAATGTGTGGCTTGTAAAAAAGGTTTTTGCAGATTTTGTAAATTTTGTACTGTATTTCACCCTCGCAGCCTTCCTATGGCAGACAGAGAACAGTTAAAGATTGAGCTGCAGCAGGTCAACCAGCAGATCAACCAACAAACCCAGATGCGAAGCATGGAGGTGTGTATGTTCTCTGAAAATACATAAATGATTTTAAAAATTGTACAAGATTTTGTAATATTTAAGTTATTGTAGAATTGTTTTTGAAATTCTAGAGATGATTTGATATTTTATATATTTATGTTCCTGCTATTTAATATAATAAATGAGGAGGTATATATATAACAGCATTTGGCAGTCATGCTGCCCGGCCACTATAAAAAATGCAGTCAACACTGAAATATTAATTTTCCAAAAACAAGTCTTCCATTTCACACTGCATTTCCTCTGTTGATTGCGAGAAATTTCCAAATTGCACACTCAGCCTCTTCACTTCCTGTCTTACTATTACAGGCTGCCAGTAACTCTTTACTGCTGCAGAGGGAGGCCAGTGCATTGGCAGGCCAGCCTGTGCAGCCCAGCCAGGGCCAAGCAGCAGCAGCAGCAGCAGCTCAGCAGCAGCAGCAACAGCAACAACCCAAGTGGCCAGCAGGGGGAGCAAGTACAGCAGCTGTCTCCAGTGAACAGCTAAGCCTGGAGCTCCACCAGGTGGAGAGAGAGATCGGCAAGAGGACCCGTGAGATGGCTTTGGTGAGAGGGGTGGGCTGTTAAGCAACAGTAAGCGAGGAAACCATGTGTCCTGAGAACGGCTGAGGTGGGGGGGTAAATGATTGATACTAGTAGCTAGGTAACACCGTACAGCTTAATATGGCATTTTTTAACACCAGGACGAGTACATATGAGCATACAACAATAACAGTCGTAGTGATCTGGCTGTGGTTGAAGTCATTAAAGATAATGGCTTACAGGTTTTAGTTTGATCAACGTTATGTAAAAAAAACTGAATATGTACCAGGGACAGAGTCCTGCATGGAGTCCTGCAAAAAAGGTGATTTCGTTGAAGGTATTCTTGATTCAAGCAATGTTGAAAAGTCTTTAAGATTTTAGAACGATACTTATCGTTAGCAAGTCTTGATCAGGGGGTCTTTCCAGCAACTTAGCATGTTTTGTGCATCTTTTAACCAGGAAAATCAAGTAGCCCATGATGTGCAGCAGTACAAGATGAAACCTGCAGAGAACGGACAACCAGAGCACAAGACTCAGCTGGAGGAAATCTCCCTGGCTCTCGGGTTGGTATATACACTTATATTGGCTGTTAAACATAAATATGAGAAAATCCTGCTGAACAGACGTGTTTTATTATTATCCCGACACCCTCCCAGTCTTTCTCACTCGGGTCTTTCTCTCTGTCCGTTATTCAGCGAGGTGTCAAACGGCTCCAGCGGTCTGCAAGAAAGTGCAGTGGGCGGGTCCATGCTGTCACTGACCAATAAGACGTCTGCATTGAACCTGTGCTCTGATCCAGGTGCCACTGGTTCAGAGATGCAGAAGAATGGCGTTGTCCACTCCTGCTCGTAGGCAGTAAACACTTACACACACACACACACACACACACACACACACACACACACACACTCAAGATGCTCAATTGAAAAGCATGCACAGGCACACATACACCCATTCTATTTAGAAGATGAGCAGTATCTGCCGTGATATGAATTTTCTTTCTTTTTGTTCTGTGAATGAGCTTTTTTTAATGACTTTCCTTGCCTGGAAACCAGAGCATATGATAACATTTCTTGTGTGTGTAAATTTTCTTTTTCTTTTTTTTTTTTTGTACTGGGATTATAGATAAACAAGGCTCACGATCGATGAATCAGAAAGAGAAAATGGTGGTGATGTTGACAGTGGTATTGTAATTTCACTCTAAAAGGATAGCCCCATACATCACAATAACACAATAACAGTCAAGTATCTCTTCATTATCCCAATATAAGATGTTTGATTAAGTTGTGCTAGCACACATGTAGATGGACGGTTAGATACAGAGCAGCAGATTAACAAGCACCATGATATGCACTGTGAGGAACTTCTCATGCAATCTGACTATCTATGAAGGTATAGTAGGAACTGCAGAAGAGTGTCACTTGGTACTCAACCCCAGAATCGTAAAAAAAAAGTGGTTGCCCAGATGTAGATGATCTGAGGAGGGAAAAGCAGTACAGTATTCCACCAGAATTCAGCCGAGACGCAAGGTGTTTCACTTTTGCAACACATGCACGTCCTCACCTGCCACAAGAAGTATGATTTTATTAGTGCATTTTATGAACACATCATATGTCTGTTTCATACTTGAAAGCAGTATATTATATATTTAACTGAAGCATTCTGTTTTAAAGATTGCACCAAGTCTTTTTGATAATGAGCTTTCCACATGTTTTCTATAAGGGAATCTACTACGTGCTTCTCTTGGTCGTGGTGTGACCTGATGTGGTTTGGTTGCAATGCCTTTCGCCTGTGCTCTGTAGGGCTGCGCTCAGTCCTGGCCTGATTACGTTGTGAGATTCTTTCACAGCATGCTCAAAAATTTGGTTTATTTTTGGGTGAATGTACGCGAATGGGCTGAAAGGGAGTGCATCTTTCCGCTTCAGGAGTCAGGTGAATGTCTTTATAACGAAGAGGAAAACAAGGATTTCCCTCCTCAGAGCTTCTCGGCTGGCCACACAAAAGGCCTCCCCATTGGGATTATCTTGTCATTTGTTCTCCTAACTTCTATGAAGTTGCCTTCCCTTGTGTTTTTTGTTCAGTTTTGTTTGATTTTTTTTTCATGCATTACGTTGTTACGATTTTGGGGTGTGTGGCTTACCTAGTGAAGGCTCAGTAGAGCTTAGCTGAACGCGCGTCGTTTTCTCTGTCATGGAAATGGTTCCGAGCAAAACGTATCGTTTGTACTCTTTGAAAGGTAACTGTTGTAGCGTTTTTAGCTACGCAGTACATTTGAAATCATGTTTACAGCAGAGGATGTTAGTGTTGGTTACTGAGGGGAAAGCAAAATAAACCTCCACAAATAGGAGATTTGATAAGTTAATTTATATCACAGTGAGCATATGGAAGCATTTTTATTGGTGAGTATTACGATATTCTTTTCACTATCACAATATCCTTTTTACACCTTGCTGTCATCATCACCACCATTACCACTATAATTGCTCTTTCTCCATCATGTGAATTGTTTACTGCTGACGCTCAACACAGAGCTCTTTGCCTTTTGTAAACAATTAGCATGACGGGCTACAGTTTTACAGCTCTGCTGAGAGCGAGTGAGTCCTTGTGTGTGAACGATTGAGGGATAGAGACGCTCTGGGTCAAGCCGTTTAACACAGAGCCTTCGTTTTGGTCGGACGAGGGGGTAACTGACAGTTTGACAAATGACTGATGAGTCACATAAATAAAGACACAATTGTTTTGTGTCCCTCATCTGGGTTGTTTAATGAGCATCTCTTCAAATTTGTCAGCGCCATGATAGTAGATGTTTGGGTTTTTCTTTTTTTTTTTCTTACCACACTTCAAGCCTCTGGCTGCTCCTCGCTGCATTTATTGTTTAGGTACACAGCTCACTTATACATATGAGTATGTATACATACATTAATATACTAAAGCACTATTAATGTGCCACCTCTTATTTTACTCGCTCAGCATTTATATTAAATGATCTCTATTTAGAATCAGCAAAAT
This sequence comes from Plectropomus leopardus, assembly GCF_008729295.1. Lineage (NCBI taxonomy): Eukaryota > Metazoa > Chordata > Actinopteri > Perciformes > Serranidae > Plectropomus > Plectropomus leopardus. Next base: position 14,787,653 of record NC_056474.1, read on the forward strand.
GTTTTTGTTTCTTTTTGTTGTTTGATTTGTTTTCTGTCCACTGGTTGCCAACACAGACTTTATCCTTTCCCAGACGAAGGACCTCTGTGCGCATTGATGTGTGTTCACTTAATCTTTTGTGTTCAAACAAAGATGTTCTTTATAGACTATGCTTCCGAAGAAGACAAAATTCTGTAACTTTGGAAAATTTATGGAGACGTTTTGTGTGTGCTAGATTGTATTGTAGAAAATGTACCCTGAGTTTTTTTTCCTCAAAGTGTGCTATTCTGGGTGATAGTTTGGAGGTATTATAAAAGTGTTGGGGGTTTTTCCCACCCCTACCCCAAAGAGGATATTCAGGAAGTCTCTGATGATAGGTTGGCCTTAAATCCTCTTGAAATGCTCCTTGTCTGCTTTAGTGAGCATGAGGTTGATCTCAAAAATACTATTTAACAGTGAATTGGCATGATTTAGAGTCATACAGATTGACTCAAGAAGATTCCCCCCATTTTGATAAGTCATGTAAAACAGCGACATGCAATAATCTCAAGAATAGAAGCTAAATGCGTTCATTATTTTTTACGGAAATGTTGTTGACCTAGCTCGGTTTGTAGTTCTTTTTTCTCTTTCTCTTGTTTTTCGTTTCTGCACTAGTTGAGTGAATTTACTGACCTGCAAGTCTTACAGTCTTTAATGCATCATCTGACCTGAGCTAAAAGAGTATCTGAGTGACAGTCACACAATAGTTTTGTTCTGTTTTGACAAGTATTCACATAAAATTGGCCCACCAGCTTACTTCTGCTGTTATAATGCCATGAATTGGCAACACGTGATGATTATTTAATATATGGTTTCTCACTTTCTCTTTAAGAGCAAGTCAACTGAAACTATCACAAATGCTGATTCTACCTGATGGGTCCCAGCGGGTCAGAATGAGCCTAAAATGCCTTTAGCTTAGCAGAACTGACATACAATGACGTATGGGGTGGTTTACTATATAGTGAATAGCAGAGATGTTCATTTCAATCTCCTGTGTGTTTTTGTTTTCTGAGTGGAACTGCTGCCTCTACCCCTCATTTACATAACCAGTTAACCCCTCCACTCCCACCCTCGACCACTGAACTCTGTTACTGCTGTTTGAGGCTCACATTTTATTCCCTGACTTTCTGGGGAAATTCGCAAATGGCTATTTTATATGATTACTCCCTTGTAAAATATCTCTTAAATTAAGGTACAGGTTTGATTTCAGCAAGAAAAAAGAAGTTTTTATATGTATATTATACTCCATTAAGGAATGTCTAGAATTATCTTCCTCCAATGTGGATGTAGCCATTATTACGCCATTTTATGACTTTGTAAGAGAATTCACTGTGTGAAAATTGGTTTGCATTTTTGTATAATACAATCTGCTTTTTTTTTCGTTTGATACGAGAGGGAGGTCAAACTGGAAGTTTGAAGAGAAAAAAAAATGAACCTGTGAAATTGAGAAAACAAAGTGTAACTTATGTACAACAGTGATTCTAAGCTGAGGGGAAAAGATTAAATGATATTGCTAACTCTGGATGTGTGTGCTATTTTTAAAAGTGTTCAACTGGGTATAGTAGGATACTGTGTGTAGGATTTAGGGGGCTATATTGGCAGAAATAGAATTTCATACAAGTATGTTTTATTTTGTGCATAACTACATAAAAATTATAATTGTGAGCAATTTGTATATTGTAAGAAACGGTTTCTCGTCCATGGAGATGGCTGTGTTGCACTGCCATGTTTTTGTAGTTGCCCAAAAAGGGCAAACCAAACACTGGATATAGATTTGGTTGTTTGCATGTGAGTCTTTGCATTGGCCACTGTGCTTACAAGCCCACCTGCAACCTGCAGCATCAGGTTAACACTAATCTGTTACATAACACTGCTTTGTTTTGTGTTTTTAGCAGTTTGAATCACCTTGGATTGTGTAGATTATTCAGCTCTCAGTTAAAACTTGCTGACAAAAACCCTGAAGGAATTCTAACCAGTAGTTTCAAGTTGTTGAAATCTGCAATTCACCACTAGATGCCACCAAATCCCACTAAATCTTACGCTCCTCTTAAGCTGTGGTTGAACATGTCTTTTTTTCCCCTTTCTGTAATAATGTAAAGTGCCTCTAGGGTGTTTTCTGTACACCTTGATATGACACAGTGTTGGGTGTGGTCAAATGTGCAACACAACACATTTAAATTTTCAAAGAGAATAGCTCACTGCTTTTCTCTCTGGTATTCAGCAGCTATTTAATTAGTATCTTGTTAGTGCAGTTTTACCACTGACCTTATTTGAACAAATAAAATAAAAAGATACATTACAATCAACTCCGACAAACATCTAAACCCGCACAGGCCTACATATGTACCATGTGTTAAACGGCACAAGATAAATTAAATTAAAGCATGTTGTCAGAAACAGAACAAAGATGTCATGCACAAATAAGTCATGTTATAGCATGTCGTCCAAAATGTTGCCTTAAGAGTCACAGAATGGTATGTCATCCAAAATAGTGCAAAAACATCATACTATTACCTATTGTCCAAAAAAGCAGAAAAAAGTCATACTACAGTATGTCGCCCAAAATAACACAAAATATTCATACTGTACCATGCCCTTTTCCAAAAAGTCATACTATAGCATGGTAGCACCAAAAAGATAGCACCAAAAACTTCATATTCATACTATTGCGTATCAGATGAAATAGAACAAAAAGTCATGGTATAGTATGTTGTCCAAGAAAGCACAAAAAGGTGATACTATAGCATGTCATCCAAAATAGCACAAAAATGTCATACTATGGCATCTTGTCCAAAATTTCACCGAAAAAGTCATACTATAGGATGCTGCCAAAAATAGCACTGGCTGTGACATTTTGTAGTTCTTTGTTCTCTGCTATTTTGTTCGTGTATACTGTGTTCCCCTCCCCTTGTCTCCTGCTCTTTATGTGTGTGTTTGTCTGTGTGGAGGTGTGGTCACCTTTCCCGCTGGACCCAGAGGAGCACACCTGTTCTACATTTCATCACTACCACTTCATATACCCGTCTCTCCACTACTCCAGTGCCAGATTGTCCCGCTCACCAAGTGGTAATTGCTGGCCACAGCGCTCAGCATCTCTAGTGATTGCTTCATGTTGTTAGTGTTTTTGTCCTCGTGACTTTTTTTCCTCGGACTCATTATTGCTTCTCTGATTCTCCAGATCACTCCATGTGTGCTCCCTGCCGTTCCTCCCATCATCATCTCCACTTGTTACCTGCATCTGTTCCTGCTGGCTCATTCCGAACTCAAGATCACCATTTCCCGTTTTTCTCGTGAGCCGTTCATCCCTGCTCCCGCCAGATACTCAGGCGATTTCAGTATGTGGAGACAATTTTTCATCACTGTAAACATGTCTGATCAACAGCCTCTAACCTATGCTACTGATAAGTCCTGCATTGCTTACATGAGTTTACTATTCTGATTGAGGGCTGTAGCTTGGGCTCAGTCTAATTCTCCCATTTGTGATTCATTCAGTGACTTCATTAATGAACTGGAAAGGGTTTTTGATCATCCTGTCCGCGGCAAGGAGGCTTCCAAGCGTCTCCTGGCCCTGCGACAGGGCTCGTCCTCAGTCGCCATAAGACTTGATAATCGACACAGAGAGAAAGGAGCGAAGTATGAGTGTATGGTCTCCTCCCTTCCCCCACTTGTTAATCAGCAGTCCAGCTCGCCACCTGTTCAAATTGACACGTGTTCGGACTTTAAAGAATCCATGCAGCTGGACAGGATGAGACAGAAAGACAGAGGAGGGTAAGAGAGGGCTTGTGTATTTACTGTGGCCTGTCAGGCCATTTTCTCGCTAAATGTCCTAGTCTGCCTAAAGACCAGGCTCATCTGCCGCAGGGGAGACACAGTTAAGCCAGCTTCCTCCTTTCCCTATCTTGTCCTCCAGGCCTCAGCTTCAGGGCTCTCTGCTGGTTAGTAACCACTCGTTTCTTCTCCATGCTTTCATTGATTCAGGCACCAATGATAACTTTATTGACCATGACTTAGTTACACAAGCTGACAAGAATGCTCCTCTCCCTCACCCCCAAAAAATGCCAAAAACCTCACAACTTAGCATGTAAATAAATAGCAAAAAGGCAATAGTGTAGTTTGTTGAAAAAAGTCAAATTTCACTGCTCCTAAAAATGGCTGAAAGGGGCGCGTCATAGTGTACAAAGTGGGAATAAAGGCCAAAAACCTCACAAATGAGCATGTCAAAAAAATGCCCAAAAAGGCAATAGCATACTATGTCGAAAAAGTCACATTTTGACTTCCCAAAACACGTCTAAAAACGAAATACTATAGCTTTGAGAGACACATCATAGCATACATAGTGGAAATAAAGGTCAAACAAGGCCCAAAACCTCATAATTTACCATGTCAAAAAATGGCTAAAAAAAATGGCCAACAAGGCAATAGTGTAATATGTCGAAAAAAAGTCAGATTGTGACCGCTCCTATAAATGGCTGAAAACGACTTGGAATAGCTTGTAGAGACATGCCATAGCATACAAAGTGGAAATAAAGGCCAAAAAACACTAAAAACCTAATAATTTTTGCATGTCAAAAAAATGGCCAACAAGGCAATAGTATAGTATGTCGAAAAAGTCAGATTTTGACCGCTCCTAAAAATGGCTGAAAACAAATTAGAATAGCTCTAACAGACACACCGTAGCATACGAAGTGGAAATAAAAGCCAAAAAACACCAAAAACCTCATAATTTAGCATGTCGAAGAAAATAGCCGACAAGGCAATAGTATAGTATGTCAAAAAAAGTCAGATTTTGACCGCTCCTAAAAATGGCGGAAAATGACTTAGAATAGCCTGTAGAGACGCGCCATAGCATACAAAGTGGAAATAAAGGCCAAAAAACACTAAAAACCTCATAATCTAGCATGTCGAAAAGAATGGCCAACAAGGCAATAGTATAGTATGTCAAAAAAAGTCAGATTTTGACCACTCCTAAACATGGCTGAAAACGGTTGAGAATAGCTTGTCGAGACGCGCCATAGCATACAAAGTGGAAAAAAACGAAAAAAACCCCAAAAACCTCATAATTTTTGCATGTCAAAAAAATGGCCAACAAGGCAATAGTATAGTATATCGAAAAAAGTCAGATTTTGACCGCTCCTAAAAATGGCGGAAAATGACTTAAAATAGTTTGTAGAGACGCGCCATAGCATACAAAGTGGAAATAAAAGACAAAAAACACCAAAAACCTCAAAATTTAGCATGTCAAAAAAATGGCCAACAAGGCAATAGTATAGTATGTCGAAAAATGTCAGATTTTGACCACTCCTAAAAATGGCTGAAAACGGTTGAGAATAGCTTGTAGAGACGCGCCATAGCATACAAAGTGGAAATAAAGGCCAAAAGACACTAAAAACCTCATAATTTAACATGTTGAAAAAAATGGCCAACAAGGCAATAGTATAGTATGTCGAAAAAAGTCAGATTTTGAACGCTACTTAAAATGGCGGAAAATTACTTAGAATACCTTGTAGAGACGCGCCATAGCATACAAAGTGGAAATAAAGCCCAAAAAACACGAAAAACCTCATAATTTTTGCATGTCAAGAAAATGGCCAACAAGGCAATAGTATAGTATGTCGAAAACAGTCAGATTGTGACCGCTCCCAAAAATAGCTGAAAACGACTTAAAATAGCCTGGAGAGACGCGCCATAGCATACAAAGTGGAAATAAAGCCCAAAAAACACGAAAAACCTCATAATTTTTGCATGTCAAGAAAATGGCCAACAAGGCAATAGTATAGTATGTCGAAAACAGTCAGATTGTGACCGCTCCCAAAAATAGCTGAAAACGACTTAAAATAGCCTGGAGAGACGCGCCATAGCATACAAAGTGGAAATAAAGGCCAAAAAACACAAAACCTCATAATTTTTGCATGTCAAAAAAAATGGCCAACAAGGCAATAGTATAGTATGTCGAAAAAAGTCAGATTTTGACCGCTCCTAAAAATGGCTGGAAAACGGACTTAGAATAGCTTGTAGAGACGCGCCATAGCATACAAAGTGGAAATAAAGGCCAAAAAACACTAAAAACCTCATAATTTAATGCATGTCAAAAAAATGGCCAACAAGGCAATAGTATAGTATGTCGAAAAAAAGTCAGATTTTGACCGCTCCCAAAAATAGCTGAAAACGACTTAGAATAGCTTGTAGAGACGCGCATATAGCATACAAGTGGAAATAAAGGCCAAAAACCACTAAAAAAACCTCATAATTTTTGCATGTCAAAAAAAATGGCCAACAAGGCAATAGTATAGTATGTCGAAAAAAGTCAGATTTTGACCGCTCCTAAAAATGGCTGAAAACGACTAGAAATAGCTTGTAGAGACGCGCCATAGCATACAAAGTGGAAATAAAGGCCAAAAAACACCAAAAAACCTCATATTTTAGCATGTCAAAAAAATGGGCCAACAAGGCAATAGTATAGTATGTCGAAAAAAGTCAGATTTTGACCGCTCCTAAAAATGGCTGAAAACGACTTAGAATAGCTTTATAGAGACGCGCCATAGCATACAAAGTGGAAATAAAGCCAAAAAACACCAAAAACCTCATAATTTAGCATGTCGAAAAAAATGGCCAAAAAGGCAATAGTATAGTATGTCGAAAAAAGTCAGATTTTGACCGCTCCTAAAAATGGCTGAAAATGACTTAGAATAGCTTGTAGAGACGCGCCATAGCATACAAAGTGGAAATAAAGGCCAAAAAACACTAAAAAACCTCATAATTTTTGCATGTCAGAAAAAATGGCCAACAAGGCAATAGTATAGTATGTCGAAAAAAGTCAGATTTTGACCCTCCTAAAATGGCTGAAAAACGACTTAGAATAGCTTGTAGAGAGACGCGCCATAGCATACAAAGTGGAAATAAAGGCCAAAAAAACTAAAAAAACCTCATAATTTAGCATGTCGAAAAAAAAAATGGCCAACAAGGCAATAGTATAGTATGTTATAGATATGTCGAAAAAAAGTCAGATTTTGACCGCTCGCTCCTAAAAATGGCTGAAAACGACTTAGAATAGCTTGTAGAGACGCGCCATAGCATACAAAGTGGAAATAAAGGCCAAAAAACACTAAAAACCTCATAATTTAGCATGTCGAAAAAAATGGCCAACAAGGCAATAGTATAGTATGTCGAAAAAAAGTCAGATTTTGACCGCTCTTGAAAAAAATAGCTGAAAACGACTTAGAATAGCTTGTAGAGACGCGCCATAGCATACAAAGTGGAAATAAAGGCCAAAAAACCAAAAAAACCTCATAATTTTTGCATGTCAAAAAAATGGCCAACAAGGCAATAGTATAGTATGTCGAAAAAAGTCAGATTTTGACCGCTCCTAAAAAATGGCGGAAAATGACTTAGAATAGCTTGTAGAGACGCGCCATAGCATACAAAGTGGAAATAAAGGCCAAAAAAAACCAAAAAACCTCATAATTTAGCATGTCAAAAAAAATGGCCAACAAGGCAATAGTATAGTATGTCGAAAAAAGTCAGATTTTGACCGCTCCTAAAAATAGGCTGAAAATGACTTAGAATAGCTTGTAGAGACACGCCATAGCATACAAAGTGGAAATAAAGGCCAAAAAACCACTAAAAAACCTCATAATTTTTGCATGTCAAAAAAATGGCCAACAAGGCAATAGTATAGTATGTCGAAAAAAGTCAGATTTTGACCGCTCCTAAAAATAGCTGGAAAACGACTTAGAATAGCTTGTAGAGGACGCGCCATAGCATACAAAGTGGAAATAAAGGCCAAAAAACACTAAAAACCTCATAATTTTTGCATGTCAAAAAAAATGGCCAACAAGGCAATAGTATAGTATGTCCAAAAAAGTCAGATTTTGACCGCTCCTAAAAATGGGGCTGAAAATGACTTAGAATAGCTTGTAGAGACACGCATAGCATACAAAGTGGGAAATAAAGGCTAAAAACACCAAAAACCTCATAATTAGCATGTCGAAAAAAAATGGCCAACAAGGCAATAGTATAGTATGTCGAAAAAAGTCAGATTTTGACCCGCTCCTAAAAATGGCTGAAAAATCGACTTAAGAATAGCTTGTAGAGACGCGCCATAGCATACAAAGTGGAAATAAAGGCCAAAAAACACCAAAAAACCTCATAATTAGCATGTCGAAAAAAATGGCCAACAAGGCAATAGTATAGTATGTCGAAAAAAGTCAAGATTTTGACCGCTCCTGAAAAAATGGCGGAAAATGACTTAGAATAGCTTGGAGAGACACGCCATAGCATACAAAGTGGAAATAAAGGCCAAAAAAACCCTAAAAACCTCATAATTTTTGTATGTCAAAAAAATGTCCAACAAGGCAATAGTCTACTAGTAAGTCGATAAAAAGTCAGATTCTTGACCGCTATTCCTAGAAAAGATAAATGCCTGAACGAGAATTGAATAATCGTATACGGACGCCTCCTATAGCCATTTACTAAGTGGAAATAAAGGCCTAAAAAAAACACAAAAAACCTCATAATTTTTGGAGCATGTTCAAAAAAATCGTCTCAAACAAGGCAATAGAATACATTGTCGAAAAAAGTTCGAATTTGGACCGCTCCTAAAAATGGCTGAAAACATGCTTGAGATAGTATCCTTAATCGAAACTACGACATAGCAGGCAAGGTGTAAATCCCAAAGGTCCCAAAACACTACAAAACCTCATAATTTAGCCATGTCATAAAAAAAAAGGCCAACAAGGGGCAATTAGTCTATAGTGTGTCGAAAAAAGTTAGATTTTGACCGCTTCTAAAAATAGCTGAAAAACGACTTAGCATAGCTCAATAGAGAGTCGCGCCATATCTATACAAAGTGGAAATAAAGGCAAAAAAATACTAAAAAACCTCATAAATTAAGTTGTGATTTCAAAAAAATGGCATAACCAAGGCAATAGATATAGCATGCTTGAATAAAAAAGTCAGATTTTGACTACTCCTACAAATGGCGGAAAATGATACCTAGAATAGCTTGTAGAGACCCAGCCAATAACATTGCAAAGTGGATATTAAAGGCCTATAATCACCAATAAAAAAAAACCTCATTAATTTGGCATGTCGAAAGAACATGGCCCAACAAGGCAATAGTATAGTATGTCGGAAAATAATCTCAATTTTTGACCGCTCTTAAAAATAGCTGAAAACCATAATAGAATCACTTTTAGAGACGCGCCATGAGCGTACAATGTGGAAACTAAAGGCAAAGAAACACTAAAAACTCAGATATTTTGCATGTCACAAACAAAAATGGCCAACAAGGCAATAGTATAGTATGTCACTAAAAATGTCAAATTTTGACTGCTCCTTAAAATTGCATGAAAAACAATGTAGAATAGCTTGTAGAGTGACGCTATAGCATACAAGTGGAAATAAAGGCCAAATCACCCGTAAAAACTCATATTTAGCATGCAAAGAAAATGGCCAACAAGGCAATAGCATAGTATGTCGAAAAAAGCTAATTTTTGACACGCTCCTATAAATGGCATGAAAACTTCTTAAAATAGCTGTAGAGACACACCATTGCATACAAAGTGGAAATTAAAAAGCCAAAAAAAACACAAAAAAACCTAATAAATTAGCATGTTAAGAAAAACCGTGACAATAAGGCAATAGTCCTACGGAGGTATGTATGTCCCGAAAAAGTCACATTATTTGACCGCTCCCTAAATTTGGCTGAAAATGATCCTAGAAATAGTTTTGTAGAGACGCGCAATAGCGTACAGACCAATGTGGAAATAAAGGCAAAAAACTCAATATACTTTCGCAAGTTAAGAAAAAATGGCCAAAAAGAGCAATAGTATTAGAATACCCCAAAAAAAGTCAAATATTGACCGACTCCTAAAAAATGATGGAGCAGGGATCTAGAATAGCTTGTTGAGGACTCCCATAGTACACAAAGTGGGAAATAAAGGCAAATAAAAGCTAAAAACCTCCGAATTTAGCCTTGGCAAAAAAATGGCAAAAAAGGCATATAGTAGTTTAATATCATCATCAAAGACATTATTGCTTGTAGAGATTGTCAAAGCATACAAAGTGGAAAAGTGCCAAATGCCAAAAATAGCTCAATAGTTAATGTTTGGTTTTGACAAAAACTGACCAAAAATGCTCTGGTGAGGCTAAAAATGTCAAAATATTACCCTGTCCCAAAAAATTAGCTGAAATCTATAAGTATAGTATGTCGAGCCACGATCGAACATCCAAACACATCATCACAACATCAGCTTGACGAAAAAAATACTGAAATTGCTTTAATTTAATAGAGTGGCAAAGTTTCCTCAAAACATTTACGGTTGGAAGAGAACCAGAACCAGAAAAGGGATGCATGGATGCATAGAATGTAATCAAAAACAGCCAAAAACACCATATTATAGTATGTCGAAAAAACAACAGAATATGCCATAACTACACAATTGCCCCAAAAAGGCAACACTTTTTGTGCTAGTTTTTGGATGACATGGCCTATAGTGTGCTATTTTAGAGGACAGTTTCTTTTTTATTTTTTGAAATACAATAGCTTTTTTCAGTTGTTTCATCATACTAATATTTTTTTTTACCTTTTAACAAAGTTACCTGTGCTTATCTTTTCTTCATACTGAACTCAGACTTTGTTTTATTATCAATTTCTTTTTTAATATACTATCTCATTACTTTTTTTGACATTTGATGCTTAGACTTTTTTCATCATATACACTTTTTTAAAAAACATTTTATACTTCCTGGATGACAATTATAGTTTTGTCTGACATAGTATACAATGGCTTTTCTGTGTGTTTTAGTAATACTATACTATGTTTCTATTTTCTACTGCCTTATATTTATTTTTATATTATGGACAACCTAAACCTATACATACAGGCATGACTCCTTAAAAAAAGTTCTCCCCCCAAACCCCTAGAGATACTATCACATTAACCAGTTAAATTCAACAAATGGGTGCAATTTCATCTAATGCAAGGTAAGAGGGAGAACTTTTTTTAAGGACCATTGTGATACAGTTTTATTTAAGCAAAGGCAAATATTCAGTATTTGATTTTTTTCTTTTTACTAAAATCATTGCATCTTTTCTGTTACCTTTGATGGTTACATTTATTCATCTCATTATTTAACAGAACATAGTTAGATATTTATGTAGACTTTAGCACTTAAAAACTTTTTGGTCCTTCTCAATTCACATGCCCATTTGTTTATCCGCTCTAGATGAGGTAGCTAAGATATATTAACTTCACATTACAGCAGAGTCTCCCCTCAAGCAAAGTGTGACACACTGCTAATTAACAAAGTACTGATTAAAACCCTATAACAATCACAGGATTACTTCTTCAGCCAACAGGTAATGTCAAAACTAGATCTGGACAAACACTCTGAGTTTTCTCACATATTTTCACTCCACATTTGTTGGATCCCAAGACACGTGTCTTCCATCATGCAAGCTTCCCAAAGTGGCCATGTCCACGTCCTCCAGCTGGAACCCAAACACCTACATATGTGTGTAGAGGAGGAGAGAGGAGTAACAGGTGAAATGACAAAGTGAGTTGCTTTGAAAATTAGAGTCTGGTTCTCACAAAACGAGTTTTAATCGACCTATATACTTTCATACAAAGGCAAATCATAGCATTGAACTTTTCACCCTCACTGATATACAGCTTACAGTATATGACACTTTTCCAATCTAATCACTCACTTATATTTGTTTCAAACTTGTGGTTGTGTTGTCTGTATAATAACAAACATGGGAACTTAAAGCAATCAATAAAGCAATCTCATCTGTGGAAATCTCCCTCAACAGTAAGCTCTTACACACCTCACTTGAGCCAGGTGTGTGACAAGTTGAAGTTTACTCCTCTGATATGTCTAAATACCAAGTCTGGGCTAAATGTACATAATCATGGGCAGAGGAAATATGACAAAATCCAAAATTAAAAAAATATTATTTATTTAAGACAGTACAACTTGCATAAAAGTCAGAGGATACAGGGGTGCACTGAAGATGAAAGAACTTGTGATAATTGTGGGCTAAATGAAGGGGAAAATGAAATTAATTGTGTGTACTCTCTTTTATATCATGATTTATGACAAATATTGTTTTAAAAACGCTCAAATTCCTGATTTCAATTTGTTAGTTATAGAAGGTGGTGGTTTAATTTAATACCTTTTTAATTAAGTTTTTAGATTCTCTGAGTATCTTTTCAGGGTGTGAAATAGGAGGAGGAAAAAAGCAAATGATGTATTCCTCTAACTGTTTTTTTTTTATCTGGATTGCTGACTATTTCTCTGTGAACTGGATCAAATGGTAAATACAGAGTAGATTTTGTCTTGTTTGTATTTATGTACTCTGTGTTGTACACAAGGGTCTGTGTCTGTGCTTTCATTTTTTTTCTTTTGTTTATGGAAGTGTCTTTTTTTGCCGGATCATTTTTGTGTTTATGGGGAAGATATCTATATATTGTGCTGTGTTTCTTTTCTTCTTTTATTTGTGTATATTTATGCTATATTAACACAAAGCTCCAGTTGCCCCTGAAGTCTCTGGAAGAGGAGTTCAGGGTTACATGGACAGAAGAGGTGCTGACATACAGAGACTCAAGTGACCCAAAGGTTGCCCAGGCAGGAGTGGCAGTGAGAACTGGGAGGAAGCAGAGTGCCCAGGATGCTGTGCTGGAGGCAGAGTCACGACTGCGCCACAGAGATCTAGTGGGTGTGGTGGCGCATGGTAGAGCAGGTCTGGGAATGTTCCTAACACCTCGGCACAAGGAGCGCAAGGGGAAGGAGAAGCGGAGGCAGATCCAAGAGGAGGTGAGGGCAGCTGTGGAGGAAGGTTGGTCAAGCAGAGCAACTGGTTTGAGGCAGCAGGGGGCCTGGAATAGGTGGGAGTAAGTCATGGGCCGCAAAGTCACTTGGACAGATCTTTGGCAAGCTGAGCCACACTGCATCACCTTCCTGATTCGAGCAGTGTACAATGTCCTGCCTAGCCCAGCAAACCTCTTCACCTGGGTAAAAGTGGAGACCCCGAACTGCCCACTGTGCTCGACAAGAGGAACATTGGAGCACATTCTGAGCTCTTTCCTAAAAGCAGACGATACACCTGGCACCATAATCAGGTACTGAAACTGACTGCAGAAGCCATCAGCAAGGGAATCAGCAGCTGCAGCCAAGCGATGGCTGCAATGCCACCCACACAATCGCTTTTGTTAAAACAGGGAAGCAGCCACGGGAAAGACAGAAGAAGGGCAGGGATCCTGGCTAACGCCCAGGCCTGGAAGTTTTCGGTGAACCTCCAGAAACAACTGAGACTCCCCCAGCACACTGTTGGCAACACTCTGAGGTCAGATATCCTCCTGGTCTCAGAAAACTCTGAGAATGTTATCATCATGGAGCTGACAGTGCCATGGGAGGACCACCTGGAGAAGGCGTATAAAAAAAAGAGAACCAAATACGAACACCTGGTCATCAACTGTCGGACATAGGGCTGGAAGGCGTGATGCATGCCCATTGAAGTAGGCTGCAGAGGATTTGCGGGGCATTCGCTCCACAAAGCCCTTAGTTCACTGGGCATCAAAGGAGTAACAAGAAGCAGAGCTATCAAGAACACCACCGAAGCAGCTGAGAAAGCCTCGAGATGGCTCTGGATCTGGAGAGGAGATGCATGGGAACTGTAAATGCCACCTAAACACAAGCCGCGGTCTGATCAATCATAGCAGGGGTCACCTGGGCGAGCGTATCTGATATTGGAAGACCCGAAACACCCGATGACCCCAGGTTACATCACTGATGATGTGTTCAGGTGCATTGGAAGATGTGTTTAAGAACTGTGGTCCTGCCTGCTTTAATTGGCCCATTACAATAAAAGGTATCTTTCTTAATTTATTATAAAACAATTTTACAATCAAGCAAAACACAGTGCAGTGCATTTTTGACTCACTTGAACATTTTCTTGAATCCTCTTCATTTTGGTGGATTTTGGTATTGTGACAACTCCATTCTAAGGAAAAGCAGAGAAACAACCGCATGGTGGGCGAAAAAAAATGCTAGGCCAATTCAACAATATCAGAAAAATGTGGAAACCTGAATGCTCCAGCGGATGCAGATCTGAGCAGGTGTGCGTCCGTATTTTTCTGCTATCTGGAGAATGGTTGGGTTGTTGAGGGCTTGACCCTTGGCCAGGGGACAGTACCCTTCAAACACAATTCCCTCCTGACGACAGTACTCTATCAGCTGATTGGGCTGCTGGAAAGGATGGTACTCCACCTAGAGGGTCATATCATTTTGAAGATCTACTATAAGCAAGTTACTGTATGTAGGCACTTCAGTTTGACATTTGTGCACTCCAACACTGATAAAAAGGCACACCAAAGACTCATGATTTAAAGCTTCTCAGAAAGAAGTACACTAACTCTATAACTCAACACTGATTGTGTATTTGAAGACATTTCTATTACTGAATCACTTGTTTTTAATGTGTACATTTCACTATAAAGATTTGGGTACTGTATGAAATTCATTGGGGTAAAGTAGACGTTAGTGTCCAATTTAAAGAAATTCCCTCAAGTCATTCTAGAGATATTGCATATATGAATATGGGACAGACAGAGGGACAACCCCAAAAATGTAATGCCTCTAACCATTGCTATAGCCGGCATGGTGGTATAAAAAACACTTACCTGGTTAACATGTGGCACAACACTACAGTCTTCCTTTAACTCTTCCAGGTGGTGAACCAGAAAATTGCTCACTCCAATCGCAGAGCACACACCTATAGTGACAAACAGTGATTGTAAGGCTCAATTAAATATCCACCCAATGACATTACTGAAATGAATACTGAAAAATGTAATGTATCGTAATGTGTAAAGTGCGCTCAATTTTTAAAATGGTGAATGTTACGAAAAAATAATGAATAAATAAAAAAATGAAATAAAAAAATAATAAATAATAATCATAGTGGTCAGAATTCTGACCACTTACTTTTTAAGAACAGCATTTATTTGTTCTTTTACTTTTAATACATAAGTGCATGAAATATCATAAAATTACTTTTGATACATAAGTACAGTAAAAATCTTTAGACTTTTACTCAAGTTATATTTTAACTGGTGACTTTAACCTCTCCCAAAGTAATTTGGGAGAAGATTGGCTTGCAGGTACTTCATCCACCATTGTATGTTGCTCTACTGCTATGTTGGACTAGCTGTGAAAACAAATATCCCTCTGGAGCAAATAAATTTAAATCTACTTTCCATCTGTTTTCCAACATGATCTTCTGTGTTCTTTACCTTCTTTATACAGTTCCTCCAAAGCCCTCCAGGTCTCAGCTCTCATCTCCCTGTTGGAGTACCCAGGTCGTGATGACCCTGGCCAGTGCATCAGGTACAGATCTGTAAAAGTGGGCAGGTGATGAATTTATGGCAACCAACATGTCTTGGCGTGTGCCCTTGATCAGGGTAATAAAGGCCAAAAGCTGATGCATGTTGGTCTTGCAATAAGTTGCATTAAATACAACAAGTATTGCTGGAGTTTTTACGCCTTTGATGTATCTCCCTTTTCCATGCACCCTGAAAGTAGGTCCTGCTGCTACAGGTGATGAATCAATACAACAAGACTTCAAACTGCATACAGTGTTGGGGAATGCAGAACACCATGGTAAAATAGAAGCAAACAACAATCATTATGAGAGAAAGTGGATATATGCCCCATCTAAGATTTAAAAAGAACATGGGTGGTTATGCTATAACACAGAAATTTGTTTAATCTTTTTGTTTCTTTATCAATCACAAACCCTACCAAAATATTCCAGCTCCATCCGTGAGCAGGAGTCAAAGCAGGCCTTCTTTGCAGTTTTGTATCCATAGTCATCTGGCCACAGTTTATTGGTGACCCACAGATTACTTCGCAGTATCCCACTTTTTTTGATAGAGTAACCCAGCTTCTCCTCACAGTCATAGCGCTTGGCTGTGTCAATGTGGCGCACGCCACACTCTGTGAGTGCATACATAACTGCATCATGAGAGTATCCGCCATGATGTGATGTTCCTGGTGTAGAAGGACAATATAGACAGTAAAATGCAACGTCAGTTCAGATCAATGCAATATTTTTTTTTTTACATATTCAGAGTACTGTCAAAAAAGAAAACAAATATACAGAAATACGTGTCTAAAATTTGATTATTTGGAGAGTGAAAGTGAGGAATGAGCTTGTAACTGGCACAGCTGATTTAACATTGTTTTGTTAAAACACAAGCAAAATTTGAAATCAACAAAAAAAAAGACAATGTGAATGTGTGTGTGAGACAGAAATGGACATATGGATATAAACATCCTTGCCATATAGGGTATCTCCCCATAAATGGCTTATTTTATAAAAAGGCTATTTTGATGTGGAAAATAAATATATCAAGCATAGCAACGTAGGCTAAAAATAATAGCAAACACCAGTTAATGTGTGTGCATTAATGTGTTATGTACCTGCACTGGTCTCACGAGAAACGTCATGTATAAACCAAAGTAAAACGTACCTAAACCAAATATCGGAATCTGCAGACCGTTGGAAAGAGGGACTGTGGGACAACTCAGCTTCGCTGGTGCAAAAGGCATTTTCCTCTCTGCACACTGTGGTATTATATAAATATGTGTCCTGGAGGGTAATGCAAATCTGTTGTAGACCTACTTTACGAGAACTCACAACGTTACAAAGTACTCATTGTTAATAATACGCACTTGGTAGAAACGCTTCAAGTATTGCACCACGGACGGGATGTACTCGAGGTGAGTTATAAGCAGTATAAATGCGCAGGACTCCAGCTTCATAAAGTTGTGGAAGTTTTGACCCCTGTAAGAATTAGCATCTCTGGAGTGGGTGAAGATGTGCCTCACACAAGAAAATCAGTTAGCCCAACAAAAATGGCGTCGGTTTTCAAAGTGTAAGAATTATGCTAAAGTGAGTGAAAACTGACACTGATAATTTAAGCATACAGACTAAAATTGTTAAGACTGTTAAGTCTTTGGCGTGTTGCAGGTTTTCCAAACGTTTGTTTTAGAGCTGAGACCTGCGGTTATACTCCGTTGCGGCTAATGTTAGCGTGTCAGCACTCTTTTCTTTCAGACTCTTTGGTCATAGTTAGCCAACATGGCGATCATGTAACGCAAACGGACAGCGTTAAGTGCCATCAAAATGAGGTCAGTTTTGAGTAATGGAAATGAATTAAACATATTTTCTACTGTGTTTATTGCAAATGATTATGTGTATTATGTGGCGTTTTGTGTAAACTTAAGGTATGGCTACATACAGAGACCATACTAGTCAAAGATTGCTGTATGTTGAACATAAATCAGTGTTTAAATGCAGTTTTTGTGTTAAGCTAACATTGATTTTGCTCGCACAACAAATTCAGGATGTGCAGGACTCCATCAGGAAAACTATTATGGTACTCAATTAGAAAAATCTGGTACTGATCTCCTTTGATTAACAGTTGTTGTTTTTTTTTACTGGCTCGACTGTTTATCAACACGAGGCTATTTCACATGGACATGCAATCGTTATTTATCTTGACCCTCAATGCAACCACAAATATTTTTCCTTGAGTCTGCCTCAGTGATGCTGAGAAAGAGCATGACCTTTCCCACCATAAATACCATTTTTAAAATTACCACTAGGATTACAAATCGTAAGCACTTTCCCTAAACGATTATTGGTAAATATCTAATAATCATTGTTTGAAAAAAACAACAACATGTGCCAATTTCAAACAATACCAAATGCTTTGTCCTCAATCAAAGCTCACAGCAGCATGTTGCATATACTAAGACAGCATGGCATAGCATATTGATTAAGTTTCACTTTTTCGACTAAATTCTCAACGATCAATTAACCAATCGTCAATAAACTGTTATCACACATCACGTGAGTGAGCTTTATTGCCAAAACAAACTGATCATTTTTAAAGGGGATGTTCCTTACTTATGAGATGAGAGGGGGTGGTGCAAAATGTGGGAACAACTTCGCATAATTTTTTTAACAACAAGGGATGGAGTGTGTGTGTTTTGATTTGGGTTATGGGAGGAACATTCAACTTTAAATGGTCGTTTTTAATTTAAAACCCTGCATACCTGCATGTGGGTATGGAAGGCATGCTTTTTATTACAATCTCCAAAATCAAACAATTTGTCATAGCCAAAAATTGTGAAACATGGTTATTTATGGTCATGCATTCTCCTCCAGTCACTCAGGGAGGCTCGGGGAAAAATATTTGTAGCTCCTGGGAGGGTCATGAGGTATTTAAAAAGAAAAAAAAAATCACACCCAATAATACTCTAATAAATAACATACAGCCTCGAACCTAGCAAAGCAGCCATCATTGGATTTTGAAAACTTAACCTTTGATGTTCAAAAGTTTAAAAATTGAAGTTGAGTTGAAAAGCAACACCTGGAGTACTTTGTAAGAGGATGTCCTGCCTTTATGTGTGCCCCTTATGATGCAGGGTCCCTCGATGCGGCATGGGGCTCAGGCGATCCTACCTGGTTTGGCCAATCCTGCTGCTTCTCCTGGTTGGTGCAGCTCTGACCGCTCTGCTGCCCCCTGCTGAGGACCAAGGAGGCGTGGGTGTCCTGGGGGTGCTACGCAGGGCAACATCACAGAAGGAGAATCCTGCACAGGGTCGCCATGGTGACAGCACAGAGGAGGAGCAGAGGTTCACCGTCATCATCCAAACTTACAACCGCACAGACATTTTGCTCAAACTTCTAAACCATTACCAGGCAGTGCCTCATCTTCAGCAGATTATTATAGTCTGGAACAATATTGGGGAGCAGACGCCCCTAAAGTTATGGAACTCTTTGGGGCCTCATCCGGTGCCTGTGGTCTTCAAGGAGCAGACAAGCAATCTAATGCGCAACAGACTACAGGCATTCCCTGAGATTGATACTGATGGTCAGTATCAGCTGTTAAACATGGATATAAACTGATATGTTTCATCTGTTTAAAAAAAAAACATGTATTTGATTTTTGCTTTGATCTTTAGCTGTGCTGATGCTGGATGACGACACCCTAGTCAGCGTTCCTGACATCAGTTTTGCTTTCTCTGTCTGGAAGGTAATAAGCTTCATGGATGATGTCTAAAATCTAAATAAGATTTGTGTTTAACTTGATAATTGATTGTGTAAATAAAAAAAACATCAGCATCATATGGTATAGCATCTTACAGGGGCTGCACGATATGCAAGAAAAAAAATCACATTGCAGTTATTTGACAGATATTGAAATAGCAATTTTAGTGGGAATGGTCATGTATGCATTTCATTTTTATTGATAAAAGAAATGATGATAACATGACCATTGCTGGGGTCTGTGCCAAACTTGCAAGTTCCTTTACATCTGGAATATGATTTGTAGGCCTGGCGTGTGTGCAGTACCACAATGCTTCATTTATAATAGTATGTTGTGACACATTTTACCTTGATTGAAAAATTGCAGCTCCTGCAATTTAGATATTGCACTGGGCCCTGTTGCAGTTTTGATAATATTAATTGTGCAGCCCTTCACCATACACAATGTGATGGACATAAGCAGGAAAAAAAACAAGCAGAGCATGTTTACACACACAAAATTTATTTCACTTAATATGGGCAAAAAAAGAAAGAAATATACGTGTTTATGCTAAAGAGCCATCATCAGTGTGATAAAATAAGCAGGAATGGCAAATTATATTAAAAAAAATGTTTATTATTTGCCATTCCTGCTTGTTTTATCACACTGATGTTGGCCCTTTAAGGAAATGCATCAGTTTGTTTCATTGTTGCCCATATTAAATAATAATTCTGGATTCTCGCCACAACTGTGCACCTCTATACATTGCTTGAGAATTTTTGATTTGTGTGCATTGCTGTTTTTCATCATAAGCAGGTCCAGTATAAATTGTTTTGTCTTTGGTTTTGTAGCAATTTCCAGATCAGATTGTCGGGTTTGTTCCACGGAAACATGTCTCAACATCAGGAGTGTACAGTTATGGCAGCTTTGAACTGCAGGACCCAGAAACAGCTGGAGGTGACAAGTAAGATGTGCTTTTGTGTCATTTTGTCAAGCTCCACATAAAATGCATCATAAAAGTCGCGTGTTTGGTTTGATCTTACTTTGACGAGGAATGCCATTTTCCTTTATCTTGATCCTCTCCCTGCAGGTACTCCATGGTGTTAGTTGGTGCTGCCTTCTTCCACCGCCGCTACCTGCAGCTCTTTCAGGACCAACCACAAGCAGTGCACGCGCTGGTGGATGAAACACAGAACTGTGACGACATTGCCATGAACTTTGCAGTAGCGCTGTATCTGAGGAAACACTCTACAGGCAACATTAACAAACCCTCTGGGGTCTTCGTCAAACCTGTGGATCTTCGCAACCTGGAAAAGGATGCCAGCAGTGGGTACCAGGGCATGTGGCATCGTCCTGAGCACCTTCTCCAGAGATCCTACTGTCTGAACCAGCTGACACAGATCTATGGCTCCATGCCACTCTGCTTCTCCAACCTGATGGTCTCCCAGTTTGGCTTCCCCAGCTACGCCAACCACAAGAGTAAAGGCTGAGGAGCTGCCACGTCGCTGATTGTTTTCGATTGAAAGACTCAAGTAACAGTCTGGTTAGTCTGTTTTTGATTAATAACACATCACATGTTTAGGCTCAGGATAAGTTTTACACTGAAGCTTGATTACATTATTCAAAAAACAGCCATGTTTCAGCAGAGGGTGAATACAGTATAAAAGGTTTTTATAAGAATATTTTGCTTAGTGCTTCTGCCCAGTGTTTTGCTTTTTTTGCTTTTTTTATGACACTTAGCAGTTTCACCATTACATCTGTAGGACTTTCATGGATTTTGGACAATCAGAATGGACCAGTCTGAAGAAGGAAACGTCCATATTGATGAGGTAATCTGTATATTGTTACCAAAGCTGCCTTTCTTCAGTATGAGCAACTCTCTCAGTGGATTTTAGTATAGCTGCTTTGTAGCCAGCAGGTGTCAAATGAGTTTTGACATTTTGCCTTGTTTGTAACTATGACACTGTCTTTGTCAAATTTTGGTATTACTCTTTGTATTGTTGTGTATGGAATGTGTCTTTTTTCTGGTGCGCTTGTTGACAGTAAGTACTTATTTAAAATACATGTTAGAAGTTGGCCAAAAAAAGTCCCCACCAAAGTGCGAAAAAGTTGAATTATTGCAGGTATTCTGTGCATTATAACATAATATTTGTGTACAATGCTATGCATGTGTGGACAATCTTTTTTTAACATGTGTGCGCATGTGTCAAGCTTGTAAAAATGTGTCATGTGATTCAGTAAAATAAAGCCAAAACTGTTTTTTTTCTCTGAACAGAATCTGTGGATAAATTTAAAATGATGATAACAATTAATGACCTATTTTACTGATGGAAGGATGGTTGTTCCATGAAACTAATGTCTACACAGTAGAAAGGAGAAAATACGTTTTGCTTTTGCTGAGGTAAAAAAAAAAAAAAAAAAAAAAAAAAAAAGGGGAAAAAAAACCCACCCAAAACTGGGGGGGTGACATAATGTTAGTTGGTTTTGGCTCAACCGAAAAAAAGTTACCCAGTTGATCGGCACTGCTTCTGCAACGTGTAGCCCGTAGAACAGGCGCATTGAAGACTTCCACCAGCTGAGACCCTGGCTTTGCATTCTCCCAAGTTGACTGGGGATAAAATGATTCAATTGGACCGAATCAATCAAATTCTGATAGTAAACCGAGTCATGAAAAATTATCCACTGATTATCAGATCTTATTCACCATGTAAGTCTATAGGAAAGTGTTTTTGGGCCACAGGGAATCACAAAACAGATGTAATTCCACTGTTTGGAAACTACAAAATTTGGCCTCAAAGCCCAGTGCACTTCCCGGAGGCCTGGTTGTGACAGGTTTACAAAAATAAGGATGTAAAATCTGTAGTTTGAGCAGCAGTCCAAGAGCCAGCAAACATTTGCTGGATAACATGTCTGGCTTGCAAATGAGCAGGGAGATCTGGTCACTAGCAAGATGAAGGGAAGTTTAACATTTAATTTACACATACTACCCACATTATGATACAAAACAGATTCAAAATCTGCAAAGTATTCCTTAATAAGTGTTAAGTCTAGACACAGGTGAACAGATGGTGGTGAAAAAGCCAAAAACTTATCAGCTAAATTATTGTTTCAATCCAGACTTATCCCCCCAAAATCAAATATCAAAATTAAAATATAAATACATAGTTAACTCTGATTGTTAAAACTCAAGTTTTATTAACAACACAAGACCAGCCCACAGGACTGCCTATAATAATAAATTCAGGGATATATTCAATCACTGAACTGTATCAGCGCTTAAGTTTTTTCGTCCAGTCTTACACAGCTGCTATTAATGAAAAAAGCCAACATGAAGGCTGCAGGTTAAAAATCTTCTGTTCAAAAAGAGGTAGAAGAGTGATGGTTTTTTGATTTTTGTATCTTGAAGGAGTTACTTGCAGGGCGGCAGATTTTAACACTCAACAGGGAACATCTGGATCGCAACACTAGCTGTGAGGTCTGACCTGTTTTTCAAAATTCAAGTCTCTGCATACCATTAAATCAGCTTACGCTCATTACTAACAGTGAATGAAAAACTATATTCATTAATAGACAGTAACACATGGACTCCCTCTTGGTGAATAAAAGTGTCCTTGCATATTCTGTAGTAAATGTGGACTGAAAGACCTTGCAGAGTCTCAGTGTGGTCCAGATCCACCATCACCACCGCTGACCCCGGGCCCGCCTCCTGGCCTGGGTCCACCGGTACCTGGAGAACGCATGTTGTGCCACATCTTCACAAGAGGCTCCCTCTTCCTCCAAATCAGTTTGTGACCGTATGCCACATACCATCTGTCGGACAGGATACATGGAGACAGTTAAAATGTACCAACTGCAGGACAGGACGATAACAAACCACATAATAATACACAATAACATTCCTTAAAAAGACTTAGATTTCAAATGAGTAAGTGTAAAATCATCCAATATTAAAATACAGTGCCCATAACTGAGCTACAATGTATTATAATGACATTTTAGCAAACTGTACATCTGCTGACAAAGACAGTGACAATGAAAGGTCCTGAAAAAGCCAGTAAGTAGACTTTGTGTTACTGTATCACTTGTAAAAAGCACTGCTGTAATTATTGCGCACACTGAATAAAAACATTGCTAAGATGTTGCATTTTAGTGATTGCAAAAAGTATAAATGCAGATCCCACTGTTCTAATTGCATGAAAAAAGTTAACTTTTTTATGCATATGGTGGTGTGTCCTTTATATTGTGACAGATTTACTAAAATTAGATTTAAAAAACCCTGCATCGTGATTTTTATCATAACGCCAGATGCTTGCCAATACACAGCTGAAACATTCTTTGAAAATACAAAACACATATTAAACACTATATTATTGGCTTTGGCTCATCATTTATACATTATCTGTAGTTTTTGCATCTCTGTTATCGATACAAGCCATAAATACACTTCATTATTATTTCCAGTGAAAACAAACATTGGCCACTCACACTCCAAAGAGAGCTCCTCCAAGGTGAGCCGCGTGGTCAAACAGACGCCATCCCAGTATGAGCCCTGCTGTGTCTATGGCAACGAGTGCTTTCAAAGCCTAAAGGTAGTCCAATGACAGGAATGTGACGTTACACATAATGTACGCATTACACCAACTACAACTTTCTCGCTGCCATGCATACAGACATGCATACTTACGCATTCACTCACACACACTGGACATTTTCCGTTTGCTCATGCACAGATTTAACTCTCTTTCCTGCAGCGAAAACACAACATGGGAATGTCAACGCCCTATTACATCTAAGTACTACTAAACTATTGTATTCATACTGAAGAGGTGTGTATCTACATAACAAGACAACTTTGTTCAAAGCAGGGAGTGCACGCAAACCCACACACACACACACAGACGCACACTGTGCATCACTTACACTTCCTGCTGTGAAAGTGATCATAGGGAGGAAGATAATGCCTAGCTTGGCCTCGGGCACCTTTGCACAGACTGCAGCCAGTACCGCCATGACGGCACCTGACTATGGATCAAATAAAAGACGAGGTCAAAACATTAGCACCTCTGTGTTTTGTTTTTTTTTTTGTTAAACTGTAAAAACATTTTAGGAATATCTTACCGCTCCTAATGAGGGATGGAGGCGTCCAGTGGCAGTTTTACACATGTAGCTGACCATAGTGGAAATCACACCTGAAAACACACATTAGGATTGAGAGATATCACTCTTTCTTCCCCCCCAAAAAACTTAATCAGTTCCTTTCTTACATTAATTTCAGTCATTTATATTGACCATATGCATTATTTGCATGGCTGTGGGGTAGAGATGCATGCCAAAAAGAAAAGCCCAGATTTCTGCTCATAAGGTGAAACACACATCCTTTTAAACATTATAAGACTGCATTATTACTATGTCTTTTGGATAAACTGTCCCACTTCTCCATATTCTTGTGTGTAAAACCACATGTTACGGTACGTTACTCTGCTGCATGTAAACGGGACTATTAGTGGAATATTAATCTCCACTGGCCATGCAAATAACTAAACAAAAAATTGAGTAATTTACGGAATGTTTGTTATTTCTGAAGAGGTGGTGCAAAACAGGGAAGGCACTGAAAATATTTTTTTTAGCACTGGGGAGGGAGTTCTGTGTTTTTGATTTGGCTTAGGGGAGGGACATTCAGCTTTATATGGTCGTATTTTGTCTTTATTATAAATAGCTTCAGAAACCCGAAATCCACAAGTGGGGTTTGAAAGACATGTTTTCTTTAAAAATCTCAAAAATCAGACTATTCAACATAGACAAAAACTGAGAAATAGAGTTATTCATGGTAGAGGGATTATCAAGCATTTTTCCTCAGTCACTCAGGGAGGCACACGAAAAATAACCAGTAGCTCTGAGGATGACCATGACATGGAGAAAAAAAAAAGAAGTCAAACCCCAGCCACCCTTATACTCTAAAACACAGGCCTTATACATGTAAATGTATTAATGGAAAGCTGACCTTAAAAAGAGTCCATAAGAAATTAAAAAAATGATTTGGGTTTGATAGTTCAATGCCTTTTTAATACTGGATTATAATCAATCAAATGTAATCAGACCCCAGTCCTATTCTTTATCTGACTCACCAGCAGACAGGTAGACTGCAAGAAATTGCTCCTTCCCTAAGAGAGAGACGATTCCTGATGAAAATGTCCACAGGACATACATGTTGGCCACCATGTGGATAATGGAATAGTGGCTGAAGGAGGACAGGATCATGGGAAGGCACCGTGTCTCTGGAGGGGGACAGAAAAATGGACAGACACAAATCATGGCAAGTAGATCCAGCTGCAAATTTCACATATGCAAAAAAAAAAAAAAAAAAAATCATTGCCCATATTGTCCTTGTTTAAGCACTTGTTATGTATTATTCATTTAAAGAACACTGTGTACTCACTGGAGGCCGGGTTGGATGTGAAGTACTTAATCATGCTTCTTTGCATTGAAGGGATCCGCCAGCAACACAGGACCACAGCATTTACTGCGATGATACCTAGATAGACGATAAAGTAAAAAGAAAAACTCCTGATGATGAAAAATGTGGGATATTTAACATGTGTAAAGATGTAAAAGCTGCGCATTCAATTTGAAGAAACACAGAGAAAAAAGAGCAAAATAATTACCGGTGACAGTCCTCTGTCCCTCTGTGAGGCTGCTCCAGAAGTCATCCGCCATGGACATGAGGAGGATGAGCTGTCGCTGGAAGCCTGACAGCTGGCTCCACCAGTTATGCCAGTACGCCATGTCTTTGGACCCCTGGTAATAAATGAATGGCTCACTAAATCACTGAGGGCAGCCTATTAGTGACATTGGTTATATGTATATTCACAGCAGTGAGGGAGAGAACCAGCAGTGTGCAACATTAAATCCTCACCTGTATGAGATTTTCTGACTCCTCTTCATCTTTTGTGGTCTGGACTCTTAACTTCAGGGTCTCGTACTGTAGAATGGCTGCCGCACCAAAGGAGCAGCCTGTAAACTGACATGGAGTCAGAAAACAAAAATCTCCATCATGACCCCAAACCCCATGCATCGTTCTCATTCTAGTACATAAATAGGATGACCTACCCCCACTGTGAACATCAGCGGTTTGAAGAGTGTCGGCCTGGGGGCTTTGCGAGGAGGTGGGGGACCTGGTGTCCCAGCCTCAGAGGGCGAAGCTTTTGTTTCTTGAGCAACATTTTCTTTTTTTGTGTCCGACCTTTTGGCTTCCCGGCGGAAACCACACCTCTGTTGGCTGTGGGGGTTTAGTCTGCCAAAAAATGAGTAGACACAATATTAAAACCTAATTTAGAGATAGCTTAAAGACTTACATGAACAATGGTATGACATAAGACAAAGCAATATAACAGTCCTGCAGTGAAAAAGCTTGTAATGTTCATATTTTCTTGAGGTGTTGAGTCAACTCTTTGTAGGACTAAAACTAATAATTATTTTCATTATTGATTTTTTGTTTAGTATTTAAAAGGTCAAAAATTGTGAAAAAACCCAACAATTTCCACAGCACATAGTGATGTCTACAAATTCCTTGCACTGTTTGATATAGAGTCTAAAACTCAAACATGTTTAGTGGGAGACCAGGGACAGATGTAACATGGGACGGTTACACCTTTAATACCTCCAATCAGAAACAAGCGATTGTTTACTCTCTACACAAGCTCAGTTAGATTGTCTTCTTGCTTACAAAAACAAAGAGCCAAATTTGAAACTCTAAGAGAAAGTTAGCAGTTAAAGATTTTATTTTTTTGTATTCTTTTTAAGTAAAAATTTAACTTTTGTATCAGATGTATTTTAAGATACTGTCCTGAGATCAAATATGTAGAAATCCATACAATTACTCTTGGAATCAGTGCTGTCAAGCTAAAAATAACATGTCAAACTAGCAGTCAGGCTATTTGACATGAGGTAAAAATGTGGCTTATGATACTGTGACGGTCTAAATACCTTTTTACAACCGTCCCTAAACCAAGTACTTTTATCATTATCTAAAAACCTAAAAGGTCCAAATAAACTAGATCACATGCCAAGTTAATGATAATCAGTTTAATGTAAATATTGGATAGATAAGAGGGGACACAGCAAAGAGAGCTACAAAAATGGAAAACAAAAAACAGCAGGGAGCAGACAATGGAGGACTCAATTGCGTGTGATTGGAAAGCTCCTTCAAATCAAGGGAGGTTTATTTTGAGTGATTGATAAATTAATTATGTTTATTTGAGTAATGTTACAACTCCCTGCACACTGGGGTGGTTTTGACATTGGAGTGACTGTATTTAAATTTACTTTGCATCCAATTAATATTTCATAAAACCATTTATATACATTGTTTCAGTAGTTAACAAACTGAAGTTTAAAATATCGCAAACTGGCTCTTCCAGTCAGACACAACACCAGCATTTTTTTCTGAATTTTTTTTTATTTAAAGGAAATATAGCAACAAGTGTTGCACTTGTCCCTGGTCTCCCCTACTATCACATAATGCGAAGTCAAGCATCACACCCTTAATATTTTGCATTTTTGAAGAAATGAAAGAAAAAAGACCAATCACTATCAAAATAGTTACTATTGGTATTAGCCTATATTGCAAAATGTTACTTTAATCAAACCCGTTTTTTTCTTCATCTTTTAATTCAGGCATCGTCTGTTCAAAATGCCGTATTGTTGCTATTTTATGTGAATAGCATGCAGGAAAATTTGGCCTCGTGACCTTGCCCTCATACACTATTCCTTTTGGTTAAAACTACAGCTTTTTGTGTAACAGACTATAGATCTAATGGAGTAAACATTAGGCAGTAAGAGAGGCGGGACATTGATCATGCTGCTTGAGCAGCTCCGCTTATTAACACCCGTGAAAGACAGATAACACGAACGGTGTTGGACTTTTATTAGCTATTTACTGTAAACAAATTAAACACTCCGCTATCTTCAGCCCCGTGGATCTCCTCACAATGACGCTTAGGTAACCACACACTGCGAGTCGACATACAAACACACAAACACGTCCTGCCAATGTCGTTTTATGTTTAGACAAACCCCGCGACCTGACCGGCGGTGTGTCTGCTCACCTGGAGCCTCGTGAAACGGTGTTTGTGGATCTGATGAACTCTGTTTTGGCCCAGTTAGTCACACAGACTCTCCACGCCATGTTTGTGATGACCTCCTGCCCGAAGCTCCTCCCACAGACAGCTGATGCCGCGTTCAAGGTCCCCTCTGAAAGCTCCGACCTCTGACTACCACCAGAGAGCTCTTACTGAGGTTGATCATATTAGATGTAAATAAAAACATATAGTGTATTACGTTATTTGTTTACTGCAACTGTAATCCCATGCACATAGTATTTTGACAAGTGTCAGTAGGTTTTAGGCTACAGCTGCAGGTACATGTAAAAGTATATACAGTATATTTTGGGGAGAACGGGTTGGGTGTCCCACTCATTGGATCTACAATACCTATAATTTACTAACCAACGTAATCCACACAATATTACCCTAACATTTTTTGCAAATTTCCCCGATTTGTAAATATGTACACATAGTTAACATTGTTAAAATGTCCACTTTCTGTTTGCTGAGAGCTACTGGAAACCAACCAGTCAAATTCATGTATTTGAACATACACTGGGCCAATACAGCAGATTCTGAAATAATAGTTGAGAGCACTTGGCAGCAGTAGAGTGTGAAGGCCTCTGCGTTGTACAGGAACTACAACATCTTTTTGTTTTTTTGTTTTTTTCCATAGGTAGCACTTCACTTCCCTCTAGTGGCTCACTAAAGTAAAGATTTGTCAGATGGCAAGGTCTAACCAGTGAAGTCACAGTGATGGAAAGTACAGTTTTGAGTTACTTGTCTTTTTAATTTTATGGTATTTTATACTCCCACTCAGCTACATTTCAGTGGAAATATTTTACCTTTTAACTCCACTACATGTATTTGAAAGCCTGCAGAATAAGATTTTAGATTCATAACTAATGATCAGTCTGTAACATATGATGTATCAACCTGTTTCAGAAAACACATTTTGACACAGAAGGAACAGCACAATTGTGTAGCCCGAGTAATAAAATTAAAGATCACTGATTCCGTTTAGAAAACTTCTTTTCCGTTTAGATAACTTAAACACACATTTCACACACTGAAATGTGTGTTTAAGTTAATTAAGTTAATTTCAAGTTACTGTGTGATGGAATTCTGTTTTACACCTATGGACAATTTCCTCTTATGCACCTGTCCACAAGCTGATAAAGGTGTGCATGAACCTCCACATTAAAGATAAAACAAAAAAACCTCACAGGATAAGGGCACAGTAAAGACCTGAACATGAGCTATATTCACAGAGCCTGCTAACCGGAGAATAGGGAGAAGAAAATACAGGATTTGTCAAAAAAGAGTCTATATAGTAGGTATGATTGTTTAAAAAAAATTAAAAGCTCATAATACAGAGAAATGTAAAAAAAAAAAAAAAAAAACACATTTAGAAAAATAACAAAAAAACTCATAAATAATCAGTTCAAAATTGTCCAAATTGTTTTACAAAAACTTCCTGCAGTTATTGTGTTCCCTATTTGGGTTAATGGTGCAGTTTATCAGTTGTCCTGTACCATTGTTGTTGATGTGCACTGAATATAAAATGAAATATCCATAAAATGTATAATTTAGTCAGGGGTCATAAATTTACTCAAAGGAGTCCCTTGAGAAAAAAGGTTGGGCACCATTAGATTAACCTACCAAACCATATGAGAGCAGAGCAGCTAAAATCACACAGCAACATCTCAGTAATACTAGTCCAATAATGTGATGAAATGACACACTCTGAAGGGGAAAGCTCTACAGGATGATTACTTTTACATTATACTTTGAGCACATTTTTATTTTTAACACTTTTACTTCAGTAACATTTTGAAGGAAAGACTTTTACTTGAGAAAGGGTATTTTTACACTGTTCTATTGATACTTAAGTAAAGGATCGAAATACCTATTACAGCACTGAAGATGGATCAAGTGTGACTGCTGTAAAAAACAAAATAAATGACATGTTCCTCACAATGTCGAAATGTTGGTCAGTACATCTCAAAACATACATTTCTACAAATATTTAACAGTGCAGTCATTTTGCAGTTTTATCACTGACTTGACTCCCCCTTGTAATTCTGGAGATTTTATTAGTGACTGTGGGGGGATGGACAAAAAAGGGGAAAAATGTCTTTAATGTTCAATATATCTCATGGTACCTTTTATAATGAATAAATACATGCATCAAAAATATATATAATAAATGAGCCTTCTTTTTCTTCTTATTAAAAAACTGGTGAGCACGCTGAAATTTGTTTTCATGAAGAGAGAAAGAAGTAGAAGCCTTGGACTAAACAGTATTGATGGCTCTTGGTGTTGCTATTGGCATCTGGACAAGTTCCACAAACTCCTCACAAGCTTGCCAGTGACTCCAGAAATAGGTGAAGAAGGTAGAAATTACAGTGA
Organism: Plectropomus leopardus; assembly: GCF_008729295.1. Classification (NCBI taxonomy): domain Eukaryota; kingdom Metazoa; phylum Chordata; class Actinopteri; order Perciformes; family Serranidae; genus Plectropomus; species Plectropomus leopardus. The sequence continues at coordinate 14,818,287 of NC_056474.1, forward strand.
GAAGGCTGCACTGCAGTGTCTGCAGAGTAACTAGGGCTCTCCTCCAATGCAATATCTGCACTTGACTTGCTGGGCTGCTTTAGCCATGGACAATACTGCACAAAGAAATGATGTAACAAAGAGCTAGAAAATAATAAAAGAAGTTTGGGAGTAGCTAGGTAATTAATCTTAACAGAAGCGGACAATGCAGCCTGTGGGGACATAATAATACAACTTCACTTCTGTGGGACGATTATACAGTTAAGTGCAGAGGTTTCAGGGCAAAGAGACAGTGTGCAAGGAAAGAAGAGCAATATGCCTTTGCCACTGTATGGACCCAAGGACACACTGCCAAGTCAGATGATATCCTATGGGTGCAAGTCTGGGGCAGCGGAGGACAGGGAGATGTGGGAGGGGAGGAAGAGGAGGAGGTCGGATGAAGAGAGCAGAGGAGGGAGGGATGACAGTGATAGGAGTGAGCACAGGACGGATTGAGGTAGGGAGGCCAAAGGGAGGAGTGTGGACGAAAAAAGGGTGAGAATCATAAATATTTGAGCGGCCGCAGAAGTTAAATTAGGTAAAAGCAGTTTGGATTTTGGTGAAAGAGCTACTGCAGCCCTGCTATGCAGACACCATCCTCACATTCATCTCCCCCTGAATCTGTAGAGGACTATAGGTTCCTTTCAGATCAATGCAGTGCATTTTTTCCCCCAGCAGAGGTGTCCTCTTTCAGGTCCTCATTGATTTGCTGTGAAGCGACGCCAGCCAGGATTCGCCTGTGTCGGCAACGGGGCAAGCAAGGCCTCGGTCATGTGACAGGAAGTGGCTGAAATCAGAACTTGTCTTTCATATAGACACTCATTCATCTAACTACAACTTTGTCCACATAGAGTGAATAATAAGGCAACTCTGACGTCTGGCTCCTGTGTTTGTTTTGGGATTTGGATCCAAAGGCAGACGCATGATGCGGAACGTCATTTGGCCTTGAGGTTTCTATTTCAGCCTAAAGGCTTGAAACATCTTATACCAGCAGCATGTTCTTTTTATACCATCAGAGGAAACTCTAGCTGTTATCATAGCGTCCCATCGGAATGCTGACGGTGAGCTTTCGAAGACAGTGATCAATGGGCCGTTAGATAATACCGCTCTGTGACTTGTTTTCTGTTTTTTTTTCTGCATAGATTTTGAGACTCGGTGGTCAGTGTGGGATTGTGGTGTGCTTTGAGAAGCTGTCCGCAGCTGATTAACACTATTAAAGGGAAATTACAGATTTTTTTGAGAGAGGTTGTATGGGGTACATATCCATAGACAGTATATCACATACAGTATTATTTGGAGTAGTGACATGGAAGCTAAGCCAACTATTGCTGTCAAGGTGTCAGCAACAAATACCCCTTTTTCCACCAAAATTTGACTCCTTTCTCATTGCCAGTAGAGCAAAGCTGTGTACACTGCGCTGCAGCAAACAAGTATGCCTTTTTGTGCGTATGTGTGAATTTTTTCATGTGTTGGTTCAACATCACAGAGAGGCCGGAGAACAGGTCAACAGTAAGGAAAACAGCATGGACATAGGTTTGTGATAACTTAACGGTGGTTACTTTTTTTTGTACATCTCTTACTTATTCAGTCTGCCTTTCAGACTCAGTACAGACTCATTTGGATTCATGTTTTAGCACTGCTTAGGAGGAAATGGACAGTATTTATTGGTGACATATCATTGCATCTAAGGAGCTAAAATTAACAGATTCACCTGGGTGTTATATCTCCATCAATGCCGATCGGAGACAGAGGCAATAAATACCTGTGACTACTGAAGTCATTTGACTTCGATGTGAATGCCAATTGTAAACTTTCCCATTCCATTAAAAACACATATTTCTGTGCAGTGGAAATAACGCTAAAACATATTTTTGATGCCTAAAAAAATCAGTTTAAGTGTATGCTATATTGAAAATATTTTCACTGCTCTACCTTAATGTCAGACAGTAATTTCCAACAAGAAAATGAAGCAGTTATATCGTTCTCTTCAAAGCCAGACTCCATTGAGGAAAACAGTGACGTAACATTGCCTGACACTGGAGTTGCTGGTCTACTGCTACCTCGATCAGTTTTAGTTTGAGATCACCAAAATCATGCAATAACACAAACTAACTATGTGACTGAAGCAGCGGTAGACCAACAGCAGTACATTACTTAGCTTCCATGTCGCACTCCAGTCTGCATCTCCAAACTGGGAGTGTGCTTTCTGACATCTAATGCATGTCATGACTACAGATGAGTACCCCAAACAACCCCACATCAAAAATCCAAACTATCACTTTAAACTGTTTGAAGAGGACGCTGAGTGGGATTTCAGACAACTCCACCACTGCAAAGTCTTGATGTTTATTTTACCCCAAATACCACAGAAGGCAGACGACGCGCACAGTAAGGCGGCATCAACCTCTCATGATTCAAACTGGTTTGAGGATTTCAAAAAAATGTGTGTATGTGCAAAGGTTTGCTGTAGTTGTTTGGTTGGTTTATGTTTTTAAATTTAGGGTTAAAAAAACATTACAAAAGGAGCAGGGCACTTGAATAAATTTGAGAGCAGCACACACTGTACTTTTGTCTACATATCTGCCCTGGCAGTTCACACTGATTTGATTACACAACACTTCCTCAAGAGCTTTTTGAACAAACCCATTACAAGTGAACATCTAGCTTATTCTGAAAGCACAGTGCAGACTTTGTATATACTGTACACAATATCTGTCAGAATTGTACTGCAGTATAATCAAATAACAGGCACAATAAAGAATCAGATGTTCAGGACACGACTATTGATCTGTGATTCATTCATTAAATATTGATGTCTCTGCAAAATATCATCTGCCTTTGCAGAACGGTAAAGCCACATGGTACAGTACAGTATGTGGTCAGCAGGTGTGCGAGGACGGAGCTCATCACTGAAGGCTGGAACAGGAATTATTCATTATTAACTTAGCATAGAATGGCTCAAAATAACAAATATATGAAAAAGTGCGCTGGTGCTTGGTGGATTTATGAAAAAAGGAGTACATTTTTCTACATTTTCCAGTATTATACAGTAGGCTACATGTTTATGAGTAACTTATGACTTTGTTAGCATGAAGGTCATAAACTCTGAAATCCAACTGTATAAATGTGTGGTGTCTCACAAGCAGGGGAGTACCATCAGTAAAGGGAAAACCAGGCAGCTGTTTGGGTCCCCCCTATTTTTTTTTTTTTTTTGGAAAAGCTGCCCCCCGTGGCCAGGTATGAGTATTGTTAAGATTTAATTATTAGTCCTTATTGGCTCAGTACTTAGATATGGTATCAATACTGTTATCGATTCTTATTCATTACTACATTTAAAAAAGAACCCAAAACATTTTGTTGCACTTACAGTAATGAGCATCGTTATCATCAACTGCAGTAATGTTTGAGTTATTTAGACTTCCTCTCCACCGGGGCCTCTCTGCTGCACTGTTTTGAGACTTCACTTTGTGTTGCATTATGTTTGTGTGTGTGCGTGTGTGTGTGTGTGTGTCTTTATGAGGAGGTCAGCCCCAACAAAGACTAGACAGCAGGGGGAGAGGCTGCAATATGACAATGAATTACACCAAAATGTTAAAAAGATACTGATAAAAAAGAACCAATAATGTTGAAGCTTATCAATATTATGGTCATAATTTTACCTTTGGGCCCATTTAATAACAAGTTAATAACTGTAACCCCCTCAAACCACCCATAAAGGCACCATACAGTGCACTGCTGTTGCCCCTCCAAAAAAGGGAAAAGAGGAGGAAAAACACCAGATGGTCTTCATTCAATCATATATTCAATCATATGTACAGTATATATGTTTATATGTGCAAATATGTTTTTATTGGTAGTTTTAAATGTTTTAACAGCACCCACCTAAAAAATCTGACCGCATTTAAAATGAATAAATTGTAAACAGAAAAACAGCACTGATCAGAGTTTATCTATAAAACTGAACATTTTTATCAGTAAAGAACAGTACAAATTATAAGCATGCTGGTTTTGTAAGAAAATTAATATCTAATACAGTGTTTTAGTGCAACAGTGAAGAAAAGAAAAACAGCTCCTGACAAAAACACTTACTGTGCTCCTGCATCAACACACAATGCACACCCTCTGCTCCCCTGCAAAAAAAAAAAAAAACACACACACACACACACACACACAAAGTCCCGGCCCTCCCTCCCTCTTTACCTGAGTCCTCAGTCCACCTTACTCAGAAACTCTTGCAAACACGAAGGGGTAAGCACGAGCTTACTTAGGAGCTCTGCATCCGCTGTCGCTATCGTGCATTTCAAGGAAAGTCCCAGAGGGAGCTCATTTTGCAATTTTATTACTTGAAACAAGCAACTTGCCTCCCTCTCTGCTCGGCTGTCCCAACTGAAGAACCGAGCGCGCACCAACTCCACGCGCATTCCTCCAGCCTACGTCGGCACTGTATAATCAACTTCAGCAGCGCAAGGGGACATGGGTGATAAAAACGCCGGTAAGAAACTTCCACGTGCTTGTATATGAATAAGTTATGATCTCATTTTGGTGTGGTGTTTAGTTGTTTTGGGGACGTGGCATTGCTTATTTGTGTAGAACACAGACTGCGGAAAACAAAAAAGGGGTAACTTTGATATTAATTCTGCAGCGGGACACCACATGTAATAAAGTAGGGATGCACTTTGACAGCCTGGGCTGGAAGTTGAGGCGGAGGATGCGCATGATGCTGTGTGTGCGTTAACGAGCCTCAGATCAGCACATGCTCCAATGCTGCAGCGCGATGCTGCTGCTGCTGCTGTATCCCGGCATCATAGCTGCTTCTTCCGCCTCGTCTACTTTGCTCTCTGTGATAAGCACCTTACAGATTTCCTGCAAAGGGCTATAATTAAGATGTATCAGCATTATTAATTGCAATGTATTGAACTATATCTAAAATGCAACTTGTGCAAATATTAGGCCTGCATTACAGTGTTTTCACAGCCAGTGCTGCGGATGGTAAACGGCTTTAGTCTCCCTGTCGGAGCTTTCCTTTACTCTATCAGGGCTGTCAGCTGATTTAGACAAAAAGTGCTGGCTCTCCACTTTTTTTTCCCGGTGAGATGAATGTGCTGCTGTTCCCCGTGCAGCGGCGGCGGTGTGGCCTCAACGATCAGCATGCGTGTTGTTGACAAAGCTTTTCAACTCTGCCAGTAATGGGCTATAAAAGCTGTTATTTAGAGCTAGAGTCTGCTGCACGGGAAACTATATGAAGCTTTAACTCACTCTAAAATTTTGGGGTTGTGTTGACAGTGCTTTGCATTTAATGATGCATGAGGTTAAAGCACAAAAACAGGCACATTCCCTTCGTAAAATATTTTTGGGAGAAGGGACAGAATGCCCTTGTTTAAGTAGGGTACCCTTCTTGCTCATGGTCACCCTGATCTGTTTAACTGTGAAATAACAGTGAAATGCTGCAGCAATGTAAAATATAAGAGTCATGAGTATACAGTAGCCTATGATGAGGTAACTACAGGAGGGCTCACCTCCACCCTCAGGGCTGTAAACCTGACTCACCCTTCTTAAATCCACTTTGGGATCCGCACAGTTTATGGCCTCATTTATTGATGCCACACAGGGAAAATGAGGGTGTTCACTGCCACAAATGAGAAATGCTTTATGCTTTACTGTCATGCAAAATGTCTATCCTCTATTGCTGTGAATACTTGCTACCACTGCACAGTATTTGCATCCTTGTATTGTATTTTGGGAGGGGCAGAAAGTACAGCAGATTTATGATTCATTCAGAATTATGCTCTCTGGTTTGACTTTATGGGTCATTGCATCCATTCACTGGAATGTTTTTATGCCACATGTGCACTTAAACTGTGGAAACATTTAACATGTAAATAACTTAAGGGCAAACATAACCATACAAATCAGTTGAATAAGGGCTGATATCTCAATAAAAAAACAATACTATCGTAATGCAGTCTGACCTTACAGTATGAGGTATCTTCCTTTAGACCAAGTTTACACTGTTTTGTGATTCTAACTCAGTGTTTGTGTCTCTCTGGCTCACGTGTGATGACAGTGGGTTTATTTATTTACTATTTCCTGTTTTATTTCACCAGTTTTAGGTGCATCGCTCAGTGGTGTGGCAGGCTCTACAGCTACACTAATGCTGTCTTGCAATGCTTGTTTGTTTGTGTAAAAGTGGCAGCATGTTGTCTCTTTAAATCAAATCAAGTTTATTTATATAGCGCATTTAAAGACAACTGCAGTCGACCAAATACTGTACAAGTTAAAGGGAAAGGCACACAAAAAGTAGTTAAAATTTAAATAACAATATGCTAAAAAAATAAATGGCAATAGAAATTATAAGACAATATCAAATGCTCACACATTTAAAGTAAAACTGTACTGATCAAATACGGAAATAAAAGATTATAAAATACTAAAAAATTAAACCCACTCAGAAACCAAAGGCCATTAAAAACATATATAGTACATCTCAAGATTTGTTGTGAAAGGTGCAAAGGAGGGGGAACATTTGATTAAAAGCAGAGACTATACTAAAGCTTTGGAGCAGCCCCACAAAGGCATAATACCCCCCACACAAGCCTCAATCATGGGGGATTTAAAAGACCCCTTATTTGTCACTGTGATCAAACTAGCTTACTGTTTTTCTAATCTGATCTACAGGCAGGGTTACCAGCTGGCAGAGCTAGAGAGTTTGCTCTTTGACCCCAAAAACACAGGTCCACTGTGCTGCAATTTGATAACAGTTTTTTCTCCTCTTTTATTCATCTACTCTAATTACGTTTGGGAATATGACATTATGGTGCTTTCCGTATGCACTGGGAAGTCAGAATTTTTCCCAAGAAATTGGAATTTCCACAGGAAATTTCACCCTGAAGTTGTATATCTGACTTGGAAAGTCAAAGGAATGCACTGATTTATCAGCCACACATCGGTATCGCCCCATATGCACCTTGCTGATTGCCATCGATTTATTGGCAAATGAGGTGGCAATCAATAATGGCAGGAGCCGATGTTTTTCTGTTGTGTCACATAATTTTTGTGCAGGCTAAAAAAAAAGGGCTTGAAACTATTGGTGTGCCGTTGTCAGTGCACAAAAGAAAACATTTTTCGGACAAATAGAGTTCTGTCCCGGGACGCCTTCAGAACCAAAGGACGTAGTAAACTCACAGTTGTTTCTGTGATAATGCTAGATGGCAAATCTGTGTTGACATCAGCAGAAGGAGAGCTTGTTAACATTCGCTAACAGAGGTTGCACTGACTTACATTATGATGTGTTTAAGCTCCATTCAGTAAAAATGAGTATTGGACGAAGGTTAAGTACAATACAGTTGTTTAGAGGAGATTTTTTGATGTTTTCACAGCAATATAAGATAGAGATGGGATTATGACATATTATATATTGTAAAAAGGCTTTTGAAGGACTTATTAAAATGTTTGTTTTTTATTTAAAGGTTCTTCTATAAATGTGTATGACTGAATTTTTGCTCTTTCAAAAGCAGTACAATAAAGAAAAAAAGTAGTGTAATAAAATTTTTTTTAAATAGTTAAGTTTTTTTCTAAATAGTTGGGATTGCTTGGTCTTTCTGGCACAAATAATTATAAATAATAACAAAAACATAAGTATAGGCTATTGGCCAAATTGTTATGTTAGCCAAGAAATTCACAGTCGCTGCATCCCTTAAATCACCTATTAACCCTGACCTCAACATCCAATATGACTGCTCCACACATCAACAGTAGTGAAAGCTGTAGTAGTTTTGTAGTTTATTAGCACTTGTGTCTTATTTGTGTCTCACTAAAACAGTTACAGCACTGTCCAACTTCTTTCTGTGGAAATGTTGCTGCAGTGTTTGTCTGCCCAAAACAGTGCAATGCGTTGCTATCTATAGTTATTGCTGGCAATGGCTAACTTGGCTAGAACTAATATTGATAACATTTTGTTTTTCTGACTTGTACTGGTACGCTGTCTACTCAGGTGTGACGCCTCAGGTGTGACGCCTCAGGTGAGGTAAACTGGACGCAGCATTGTGCAACACTAATGCATCAGTTGACATAATAAGGGCCTTAAGGAGGGTCCTGTGTTATGATATGATGTTGAAGCCATGTCAAAAGCTTGATCTAAAGTGATGCTGTTAATGTGCTTACATGGTGCATATTTCTTACTTAATTAGTTTGTGTTTCATTAAATTACAACACATAATAAAAGCTGGGGGTAATACCCAGATGTCTTCTTCTGCAATCTGCTTTAAGAAAGGTGGAAAACCCCCGCAAACATGCACACACAGCCGTCTAGTGCTGCTGCTGATTCTCGTCTCACACCTCTCAACCCCCCCTCCACTCCCATCTTTTAAATCCCCTCTTTCTCTATCATGCTCACAACAGCAACCTCTTCACCCCTGATTTCCCCACATATTTGCAGTCTTGGTTATGGGTCCTCTGTCTTTTTCCCTCTTTCTTACTCTCTCTTTCGTTAATACACCAGACTACACAGCAGGCGCACTGAAAAAAACCCCAAAACCACAATATAGTATCCTCCTGTTTTCATGAGAAGTGTTATCTGTGACAAGTATCTTGTTGCTTTGTTGTTGTATTCAAATGGAGCCACTAACCTCAAGTTTGCACACTTGTCATTTTGGAAGAGATTTTTGGCAGCTTTACTTAATGCAACCATTAACAGTTTTGCTGAATTTAGCATTGCAGACGTTGCTTTAGCTTTGCAGAATATGAGAATGCTCCCTGATACTTCAGCAAATGGTAGTTATCATCAGCAGTAACCCAGTGCTGTTGTGCAACACACAGTGTGTGGTTTGTTACTGGTGTCTACCAATTTTTTTCTTCTCTGCATACAGTAGGCTGTTATGGTTGAACATTAAAACCAATACTTATGGAACTTAGTGTTACAGATGTCAATAAACATGTTATGTAAGTTTGGATGTTGTTAAGAGACAGTTCATCCCAAAATCAAAAATACATATTCTTCCTCTTAACTACTGTTTATCAGTCTAGATTGTTTTGGTTTAAGCCACATGTTAGAGATATATAGAGATAAAGACGTCTGCCTTCTCTCAAATATAACGAGACTATATGGCACTCCTCCTTGTTTTGATAAAACTACACCGACCTACTGCACAGAAGAAAGCATGCATCTACTCATGAACGTGAGGCTTGTGCTCCTGACAGTGCGATGATGATGATGCATACATGTTTCTGTCAAATATATTGGTGCAAGGTAATATGTAGACTTATGCTCTGCTTGTTTACAATAACAAATGCGATAGTAACACTAGCATGGTGCTGTAAAATTGTAAAAAAAACAACAAAACAAAACTTAAGACCCAAATATTTGGTGTCCATGTATTTTGCACAATATGGCTCTTATACATCAGGTTTTAAATGAGTAAGTGAGTAATTATCTGTTTTTCTCATTCAGCATGCCCTGCTGTGGGCAGCTCTCACCGTACTATATTATATATAGTGTATCTGCCTGTTTTAATACTTTATTGACGCTATGTCAATCTGAGTGAAATATAAAATATAAAATGCAGTTTGGATGGCTGCACTGTATGGAAAATCTAATGGAAAATTCTAGATGTGTTGTGCATTGTTTTTATACACATATCTGTGTAATGATGTTTGATCAATGCTTGGCTGCACAGCATGAATTTATAATGATGGACCCATCAAAGCATTTGTTGGGTTGAATAGTTATAAAAGTAAAAAAAAAAGGTCAAATAGTTTTGCTTCCTACTGCAGAAACAAATAACCAAGCTATTTACTGCGAAACAGATTTAAAAAAAAAAAACTACTGAACTTAAAGCACGCAACTTTTATTCCCCATATGAATCGATCTGGAAACCAATCTAGATCTCCTTTTCTTCTTTTAATCACAATGTATTCCTGCATGATACATTTCAATTGCAGTTCCAGTCAAAGCTGCTATCACCTTACAAGGTGAACATTTTAACCTCACTCCTGTTGACATACAGTATATAGGGAGGTGAAATGAGAGCTGGCTTGTCTCACATCTTTCCACAGTGTCATCACACACAGATCTGAGTTTGCTCAAATACATACAGGACACGTCTTTTCTTAGACAAGGTAAAATTACGACATATGCAGGGAGAATGAAGACAGTCAAACTGTAGAAACTAAGAGAAATATGTGATTGGAAGGGGAATTTTACAACTAAAAGTATACTCACAAGGGCATAAGATTAAATGGGGATGGGCAGAAATGTCATTTTTTTTCCATTTTCTAACTAAAATTTCTCTGAACGCTGTCCTCTGACTGCTCTGCCACAATTGTCAGATAAGAACAGAGAAGAGCTGATAAAAACGTTGTCTCACCTGAGTCACCTTGTTATTTGTGCTCAAAGCAATAAGGTTAATGAGAGTGACTGGTTCCGCACTGGGTTTTGCCTCTTGGGCTACTCTACATGCATTCTGTCCTACCATATATCTGCAGTTGGGACAAGAAAGGGATTTCTTGATTAAAATTAAGGAAAAAAATGTGGTTTGGGTTACGATGAATATATTTCTACGAGAAAGCACTTCTGGCAGAAAGCCTTTAGGCAAAAATATCCAGTGTGCGAAGGTTGTCGGGGCTGTATGCCTGAAAGAAATACAAAATACCTGCAGACACTACTGGTAAAAATGTACTGCTGGGGGGTGATCGTGAATTGAACATCGGTCACAAAATGGTCAGTAAAATGATTGGGCTATTCTTAGTAAATATTATACATCAGACAATATAATGTATCTACAGTATAAAGGAAACTAAAATGATTATGTAGGGTTACCAGAGAAAGAGAGAACAGTGCTATAACCGTTTGGCTAGTGCATTGTGTGGTATATTGATAAAATCCCACAGATGCATCCTTATTTGATAATCATCTTATTTCATTTAGTGGCAATAGAAAAATGAACAAATCGTACTTACCCTCTAACAGTATCTGCATCTTAAAGGAACAGTTAACCCCCTAATTAAAATGCATATTTTTCCTCTTGCCTGTAGTGTTATTTATCAGTCTAGATTGTTTTGGTATGAGTTGCTCAAGATAATCCACAGACCTGTGAAACCTGAGCAGTTTCATGTAAGAACTATTTTCTTTCTGCCCAAACCACGCCTGCCAAATCTATCCCGGTGCAACGAGAAGTGTGCATCAATTGTTAGCTCACCTAGCACCACTAAGCTAACTAACATTACAGCTCAGCCGAGGAGGACGCCATTAATGTTTACATTTTGCACTGTCAGGAGAAAGAGCCTCTCATCTATGGGTATGCACACTTCCCCCTGTGCTGTGATACAGTTGGAAAAAAGAAAATACTCTGTATGAGACTGCTCATACAAGGTTTGTGGATTATCTTGAATAACTAGATCATGATTTCTGTTAATAGCACTATAGGTAAGATGAAAATTATTTAATATTTATTTTTTTAATTTGTAGATGAAGTGTCCCTTTAAGCTTTTCTTTAAAGGTATAAATGTATCTGTTTGCATCTGATTTGGTTTTAAGAAACTACTGGCTGAGGCAACTGACTTCAACTAATTATTCTATCTTTTTATCGATATGACAGGGTTGACTCGCATCCACATTTACAATATTTTTTGGTCATAAATTTTAGTTTTGCTCTATTTTATTGCATTCAAGCTCCTTCCTGTGTCCTCTGTGCTGCCTCTTCCTCCTCATGCTCGTTCCCTCTCTGCAGTGGGACAGTATAGTGGGAGCTGAATATACAGCACCATCACCATATCTGTGACTCTGGGTCTGATGCCAGCTCCCTCCCTCCCTCCTCCCTCCACCCATTCTCTCTTTACTCCTCTCTGACCTTTCCTTATTTGCATGGATGCTGTTGTTGAAGCATTTTGCTGACCTAAAACGTCCTTTTATGTACATTGTATATATTACACATCATGAGGGCATGTTCCCAAGGTAGTCGGTGCCATATTTGTTGCCCTTGTGGTGCAAGGTTACATGAGCGCAAGAAAATAATTGATACAGCTTAAAATACTTAAAATGCAGCAGTGTGTGGAATTAATGCTGCAGTAGAGGTTGATATTTTTCAGCCTCAAAAACAGCAATGTCTCCACACACAGCAAATCCAAACATTTGTGTTTTAGTGATTCTGAATACTTTAAAGACAAGTGTTGCTACTTTGTCTTATTTTCTCTCCTCCTCTCACTGCTTCATGCTCAAATTTCAGTTTCTCTGCATATTATTTTAATATGAGTGCTTTATGTAATGGCTCCCCCTAGAGTAGAAAGCTGCACATAGTTTTGCTTTCATGACAACTCAATGAACTCTCATCATCCTGGGCCAAATTTCACAGTAAGACTTCCAGTTTTTGGCTTTTGGATCAGTAAACAGAACAAATTCTTTACAATACATTAAAATTAATTTAAATCAACATTTGCAAACTATATTTGGAATTACATGTTTGTAGGCATATTTAAGTTGCTGTATCTCCGTATATTAGTACAAATGTCTTCTTTAGCCTAGTTTAGCACTACAGTTTCTATGTGTAACATTCTATTGTTTGTTTGTTTTTTTTCTGAGGCTAAAACTATTGTCTTATTGCTGTTTCCATCCAGTCCTAAAAGTATATTTTATAAAACACCTTGAGATCAAACCTGTTTATTACTTCCACATGGTAACTATGAATGATCATTCATTCAAGTGTTTTTCGTGAAATAAAAATCTGTTATTGTTGTTTAAATTCAATTTTGATGTTCTTGTACATGTTATTCTGCCTTGCATGCCTGTTTTCTTTTCTTTTCTTTTTTTTTTAAATTATAAAGCACTTTCTAACTTTTATTTTGAAAAGTGCTTGACTTAATTTATTTTTGACTTACGACAGTTATATAGCAGGAACAAAATAAAACAGTGTAGAATACCTAAGAAGTTAAGTACAAAATTATATGTCTTTTCAACTATATATAATGACGTGTATTTTAAAAGTACAACTTTGAAGTACCTAATCAAATAATGTAAAAGTACTTCGAAGCTGTATTTCCATTTTCATTCTACTTCATACTTCTACTGCACTAAAATTCAGTGGAAATACTCTACTTTTCAGACAGCTTTAGGTACTTTACAAATTTAGATTTTACTTTTTTTTTTAAAGCACATCAAAAATTAGGGCCACAACTAACAATTACTTTCATTGTGGATTAATCTGTTGATTATTTTCTCAATTAGTTGTTTGGTCCATAAAAAGTCAGTAAATTGTGAAAAATGTCAATCAGTGTTTCCCAAAGTCTAAGATGATGTTCTCAAATGTCTTGTTTTGTCCACACTGCAAAGATATTCAGTTTACTGTCAAAAAGGAGTAAAGAAAACAGTAAATATTCACATTTAAGATGCTGGAAGTAGAGAATTTTTCCTTTTTCTTTCTTAGAAAATTACTCAAACCGATTGTTTCTCAAATTAGACAGTGATTAATTCAATAATTGACAACTTATCGATTAATCATTGCAGCCCTACTATGAATTACGATGTATTGTTGCAGCTTAAACAATGTAGTAATATATAAAATAATTAATTATTAATCATCTCCAACTACAGCGATGAAATGCTGCGTGTTTGTTGATTCACCAGTGATGTGATTTGTAATACTAGCACTCACAGGGGCTATTTTCCAGTAATTTTTTGCATATACGTATATAAAAATAATACCTAGAACACAATACACACTTTTACTTAAAGGGGAATACCATCTAAGTTAGGAATTACAATGTGTTATTTCCATGCCGAGGAAAGTTCAATCATGTTTGATAACTTAAGCTTCTCTCTCTCAGAAAAAAGAAACCACAGGAGTAGGTCTCAAACTTGTGATGTCATCAAGTATAAAGTCTGGAGCTTCTCGACAGACAATAAATAGGAGCTTGATTTTGCTGACCCAAAGTTTTTTTTTCTTTTTGTGGAAGTAGTACTTAAATCTTTTAAGTAAAAGTACTTGTATCACACTGTAGAAATACTCTGTTACAAGTAACAGCCCTACATTTAAAATGTCTCTTGAGTAAAAGTACAAAAGTATCTGCATCTAAATAAACTTTAAGTACCAAAAGTAAAAGCACTCATATACAGAATGGCCCATATAATATCATATATATCTATTGTTGGATTATCATTTGTGATGCATTTATTCATCACTTTAATGTCGCAACTGGTAAAGGTAGAGCTCATTATTATTACTTAATTTACTGCTGAGAAGTTAAATCTATAATAATATATAACCCATTGTACACATTTACATGCAACCAGAATCTGCAAAGTAACTATTGTCACATAACAGGAGAAAAGTAAAAAGTAGGCTGCAAGATTTGCCTCCTACATGTAGTGGAGTATAAATTAACATAAATTAAAAATACTCCAAGTACAAGTGCCTCAAAATGGAAATACAGTACTTGAGTAAATGGTCATAGTCATATTTCACCACTTATTTCTACATTATGGTATTACTACTTTTATTTAATATGTAAACTGTGAACAAGTGACAACTGCTACTTTGACTTGTGTCACAGGCACCTTCATTTTTCATTCATATCACATGACAATATATACAAGTCAGCACACATGCACGCTTTAATTCTAGGTAAAGCTAACTTAGATTTTCTTTTTTTTCATCAGTGGTGGAATGTTACAGAGTAACGAGTAGTATTCAAGTAATGTACTTAAGTACAAATTTGAGGTACTTGTAGTTTACTTGTCTGTTCTTTTCATGTCACTTTCTACTTCTACTCCACTAAATTCCAGAGACAAATGTTGTACTTTTTACTTCACTCCATTTAAGAAAACTTTATAAAATCTTATTTTTAGTTATAAATTACTATCACATGACAACATATTCAAGTCAGTAAAAATACGCTTTAATTCTAGGTAAAGATTTTCTTTTCTTTTCATCAGTGATGGAACGTATTCTAAGTATAGTTACTCAAGTACTGTACTTAAGTACAAATTTGAGGTACTTACACTTTACTTGTATGTTCTTTTCATGTCACTTTATACTTCTACTCCACTACATTCAAGAGATAAATACTGTACTTTTTACTTTACTGCAATCATCGGACAGCTTTAGTTACTTTACAAATGAAGACTTTTTTTATAAAAAGCATAAGAAAACTTTATAAAATCTTATTTTTAGTTATAAATTAAACTATCCAATATTTAATACAAGTGCAACAAATAAGTCAGTTTTTCAAGTAGCCACTTCACATAAAATAATTGCCAACTATTTCTGATAAAGATTTAACATTTTATACTTTATTTTGAAGAATTTTGAGTTTGGGGTTGTTTTTTTTCTAGATTTTATTTTCTAGATTTAGTATTTTTACATCTAACACTAAGTAAATGATACTGATACTTATTTACTTTTACTTAGGTGACATTTTCAATGCAGGACTTTTACTCGTAACAGAGTATTTTTACAGTGTGGAATTAGTACTTTCAATTAAGTAAAGGATCTGAACACTTCCTCCACCACTGCTTTTCAAACACAGCTGCTGCACTAGTCTGACTCTGAGGTGACCCCTGGCCTTTCATAACGCAGTGAGACATAAACTTTCTGTCAGTATCGTCACTGAGAAAACACCTTTGTCTTTAAAGCGGTGGGCTGCAGCTGACGTAAGCTCTGCGTTGCCCGCTTGTTCCCAAAGGAGGAAAAAAACAGAAAAAAGGGGAAAACTATTGGCTCCTGGGTAACAACATCTGTGCATCCAGCAGCGTCAGATCGTTGCCTTAACTGTCAGCTCCGCATTACCTCACTCGTGGCCGGCCTGCCACTTTACCCCTGCAGTTTAACTTTGGCGTGCATGCTCTCTCCCTCCCTCTCCTACAATCTCTCTCTCGCTCTTCCTCTCTCCTTTCCTGCTATTACGTCCGCTGCTGGTAAAGACGCGGAGACAGGAGGAGGGGGGGATGTACAATTAAGAGCACATTGTAACGTCCTTGCGTTGCCTGCCGTGGCGGAAGAGGAGTGTGCCGTGAACGCGAATGACCGTCGGTGGACGAGAGGAGGATAGACAGAGAGAGATAGGGCTCGAGAGAGAGAGGGGGAGAGAAAGAGAGAGAGAGAGAGAGGGGAATCACTCAAGATGCCTCGTTTTAGCGTAATTTGTCCTGCAGACTGTGCCCTTCCGGCGTTTTGAGGGCTGCTGTGAGCCTATAGAGAGAGGCTGGCTGGCTACGCTATGCTGCCTGACCCTGCTGTGTTGTGATAGCGTTGTCCGATTGTTTGGATTGAGGAAGGCTCCCATCAACCCAAATCAATGAGGATTCTGAGGCCATTCCTTCAGAAAGGAGCGCATATGCTGCAGTGTTTCTGTGGACAACGATCGAAGTCGACCACTATCACCAACGGTGAGAGACAAACATAGCATTACAGCTACCTTCGCTTTGCATGCTTTCTCTCTTGAGTGATGAAAAAAAAAGAAAAAGGGGGGAGATACAGAGAGGGAAGGAGGAGGAGGAAGGGGGGGTGAGTGGTTTCATTGGCCACTCGAGTGTGTGAGTAACATCTTCCGAGTCTGCAGTGGAGAGAGCCTCTCCTTGGTGCTCATCTGTCCTGAGTTTTGTGTGCGGGTAGCTGCTGCTGCTGCTGCTGCTGCTGGCTGCTGCCGCCGCTGCCAGCCGCACTCCTCCAGAGAGAGGGCTCCGGATACTTTACCAGACCGAGCTATATTTTGCAGACGAGCGTGTTCCAGTGCTGCATCTGAAGCGAGCCAAAAAATGGACAATGCAGGGATCAAGTCATTAAACTTCAGGGGCCTGGAGAGGCAGCTTTTGTTTTAGGGCCCCAAAACAAGCAGAGCAGTTCAGCACCATGGATAGCGCCATAGCAGGAGTGCTCCAGGGGAAGGGGCTCCAAAACTTTTCATGTCTTTAAATAGATTCTTATCAAACCAGATCCCAGTACTGATTATATTTAAGGATATCCATTTCAGAAGACATAGTTAAATATATATTTGAAACTAACCCAAATGACTCTAATGCATGCTGAAAACCAGGCAGCAGCTGCATTCAACCTCACCTGGGAAATCAAACAACACTTCTCAAAGTGACTTACTTCATCCACTATGAAACATAGAGTACTGTGCAAAAGTCCTACACTACCGTAGATCTGTTGTTTTAGCAAAATTGCAATGAGGATATGTTGATATTTATTTATCAGTCTCTTTAAGATACAAAGAATACAGAAAACATGTACAATGCATTAAAATGCCAAAAACACATAACAAAATGGCTCCTTCAGACTGAAATCAATATTTAGTGTGAAATGTGGAATTGTACAACCATAACAAAAGGTAGCTCAAACAATAACTATTGTGTTTCAGACATATCTTGAATGCAACTTGGTGTAAATACACCAGAAGACTAGTACTGTTAATCTCATAGTCTTCCTAAGAGAGTTCAAGATGGGCAAAGTGGAAAGGGAGGTCACATTAAATACTTTCAACTCTAGCTGCTTGAAGTTGTTTTATTCTGAAATATTTGCATTTGTCATACTGTACACATATTTCCTGGATGTTCTGGTTGTATTTTAGTAAAGAGACAACTGATAAATAAATATAAATGATCATTATAACCTTGCTACAATAACAAAGTTTAAGGTGGCCTAAGACTTTTGCACAGTACTGTACTACACTGAGTGACGTGGAGGCTCAATGACACACACGTGCATGTGCACACATGCTTATACACCACCACTCAACAGGGTTTGGCAGTAAGCCTAAGATGCCTGCCATGTCCTCTAGTCATGTATCAGCAATTCACTGCATTGCTGCTGCTGTTCACTCATAACGCAACAACACCTCCAAAGTCATTTAAAAAACACCGACAGTATTTCCAGACAAAATGCTGTTTTACTGGGAGACAAACGCAACACCTTCTCCCGTCTCTTGCAGTACGTCGGCTCTCCGGTAGTTTCGGCTCTCAAATTCAGGGCAGACAATTAGAAACTCCATTAAGCACAGTTGATTCCTCTGAGGAAGTTGGACCAAAAGCAGCATGCACACTGGGATCTGTAGGGCTCGGATATAAAGCGCCATCAGTCCTTATCCTGCATCTCTGCTCACTGTTAGGTGAACCTTGCGACCTCAATCAAAACTTTATGAGTCAGCTGATAGGTGTTGACACAAAAAGGGTGCAAAGTTAAAGCTTGTTTGGCATGAAGATGTGTTGGGTGAAGACTGTTTTGAACTTTGCTACATATTTTTCAACTTTAATTTATACGTTTTAATCCTCATTCTATGTTTCTGACTTCTTGTGCAAGAACTCCACTGCTGCTCGTCCATTACTTTTACATGTCGTTTCAAAATAGAGCTAAAAAATTATGACAGCGTGCTTTTGGGGTTTTAAGAACACACTACCCTGCTTGTAGGTGATTAATTAGCTAATATTAACTCAAATGTGAACTTATCTATGGTGCATCTGCCGTAATAAATCATTGACTCGGTACGCAAATCACTAATCAGACAAAGAGGACCAAAACACTTTACTTAACCTTAGCCATCACTCACTACAGGACCATGTAAAGCAGAAAGAGCAGAAAATGTTTCGCTCTCCAGGTTCAGGCATTGTGCCAAAATCACCTCTTAGGGATTTTCGGTGAAAGGTGTTTAGGCTTAAATGTTTGCACCTGCTTTCCTTTGTAGTGTCAAGTCTGCACCTGGCTTTTCTTGTGTCAGAGTTAAATACAGTAGTCGGGGGCTGTCGGAATTGCGGTAGGCTTGTAAGGTGGGTGGCATAATGGAGAAACAGCAAGAAACAAAACCTCCTGAGTGGTAATAGTTATTTTTTGTCTTTTTTTTGTCAGTTTCTATGTGACTGTTTAAGCAATACAACATCAGATTTCATTAAAATTATTTTTGGGAAGAGCTTTTTCTTCTATAGAGTGACTGCTTTGTAAAATGAGGCAATGTTCCTTTGACTGATGTTCAGCATTTTTAGTAGTTTTTGCATTCTTGTCAAACATAATTTGTTTTCATGACTAATTTAATTTGTCTTTTTTAATTAGCAGCTGGTTGGCATCTCTGCTTATGTCTGTTGTGGTTTTGTGGCTTTTTGCTTAAATGAGTAACAGTAAGATTAGTTGCTGAAATAGCTTCTATTGTAGCATACACAAATGTTGAACGTTGTTTGCAATGCAGGGATTTTGCCTTTGTCTTAATGACTTAATTTAATGTCAGTAAGGATCATTTAGTCATGCATACAACTTGGGTTTTTTTGCAGTCACAATAAATCACAACAACTGTAACTTTGACTTGTGTTGGTGGTCATGGGGGGATTATGAGACAATGGGCCCCTGGGCACAGATATGCAAAAGGCCCCACACAGAATTTGTTGTGGCTCTGCCTCTTTTTTGTTGTTTTCATTTTGTACCTTTTAGTGATAATTTTGTGTGTCTTAGGATTTTTTGTCTTTTTTATAGATATTTGTGTCTCTCTGCAATGCCTTTGCATCTCTTTGTAGTTATTTTATGTCTCTTTGAAGTGCTTTTGTATCTCTACCGAATCAGTACATGTTAATTTTGTGTGACATTTGCAGGTGAAGGCCACATGGGCCCCCTGACACTTTGGGCCTACTAGGCCCGTTCAGTAATCCATCCATGGTGGTAGTGTAACTGTGATAATGAGCATTGTGAGCCACAGCATCGTACTTATTCTCACACATTTCTCCTCTTGGCCTCCTGGAGTCTTGGCGAGACACATTAGCAGACATTACATGGTGAAAACTAGCACCAGCTATTGTGAGTCAACAAATCTGTGAGGTATCTCAAGGACACACACTGAAGTGACGAACTTGAGAGAGTGGAAACATCCGCGGGTATCTCTCTGAACACCTGTGGTTCATGGTTTTTCCACAAGGGGGCAGCAGGTGTAAAGAAATTACTCTAAACAACATGTAACTGCTGTGGCGGTGGCACCTGACAGAGCCACAGGAAAACTGGGGCTTTGGTTCATTTTTTATCTGTTTTTGGATACACTAGTTCCCACAGTGCAGGGTACAGTAATTGCAATATGGACAAGGGCTTCAACAGTCTAATAAAAGGAAAACTCACCAACTAACGTAGCAGGTTTGCTTCAAGTTTCACAATTGTTTAGCATTTTTATGCAAAAGATTTACAAATGCAGAAATATAACAAAACATTTCTGAAAACTCTGAAATTAAATTAAATTAAGTTTAAATCTCTTATTTAAACTATGTAAATAATTTAGTTTTTGAGATATGCTCATATGCTATCTATATTTTTTCTAAAATAAGAATAGGCCTAATTTTAAAAAAACAGGTCTGATAATCTGCCATTCTGGTCATGCTTGTACTTGAATAAATGTACATAGTTACATTCCACCACTGTTAACAAAAAATGTTTATTAAACTTTTTTTCCAACTCCAGACAATGCATTTTTCTGTACTCAATTACTCTGCACTAATTATTATCATCTAATAGTATGCTTCTCATTGCAATTCATAATTAATCTGGAAAGGTTAAATAAACTTTTTAAAGAGTAATTAAGGTACCAAGGTGCATTAAAAAAGCATCAAAATAGAGGTAGTTTATAAAAAAAAAATCCTGGGGAAAGTTCCCCCTGGACCCCCCTATTTAGGTTTGGGCTAAGCCCCCAATGTCCTCAAATTGTAGGAACACTCCTGAACTTCGACATGCTACAACTGTTGCTGACTAAGCAGCCACAGACAAGTGCAATCAAGCGAAGACCCCAAAAAACCCCAAAGAACTCAAGTGCAACTCAGGATTATACAATATATGCAGTAGGGGTCCCTGCTTCGTCTCTAAGAGCTAAGGGGTCCTTGACCCGAAAAAAAGACCCCTGCACTGATAAATTAATAAAAACAATCAACTGATTAATCAACAATGAAAACAACTGTGAGTTGCAGCATTAACAAAGACAGAAGTGGTACAACAAGGATGGTGACATCACACCGTAATAAAGCAGCAAACCTTTACAGAGTCAAATCATTTTAATTGACACTTCAGATTGATTGCAATATATGGTCTGCAGTGCATTTCACAGCGACAGTGTTTTATTGCTCTCGGACGTATCTCAGCTGCAATGAAGTGAACATCAATTGTCTCTGGTCGAGGGAGGAAGCCTAGCAGATCCTCATTAGGGAATACTTTATCTTTTCCTGACAAAGATATATGTCCCATGTCTCCATAGCACTCTACACCAGAGAGTCCCTCCCATTCTGAGAAAGCTCACTCCGTATACTACGAAACAGCCGATCTGAGAAATGTATATGACACTCCTGCATATCCGTTAGAGTGATGAATGATATATTGGAGTTGTTATTGATGTTTTTCGTGCTGCAGTGACATATTCATTTCTACCACAAGCTGGCAGCTCAATAAGAATACAAAGCTGGATTACAGGTTTTGATTTAGAGTCTTACAAACTTTTATTTTGCTATCTGTATTTTCTCTCTGTCTGTCTGTCTGTTTTTCTCTGGGAAAAAAAAAAATTGCAGCTGCCCTCCATCTCACTCTCTCCCGGTCTCTCTCCCTCTCACACACACACACACACACACACACACATACAAGAAACACACAAAGGTACCAGGGCTCCACATTCAACACTTTCATCCATTATATCCGAATCTTACGTAAGGGGGGCACAGACTGTGGTAGTCAAAAGGAAATCGTCTCTCTCTCTCTCTGTATCTCTCTGAGGGTTCGGTTGGGAGAGAGAATGTCAAACCGAGTCCTAGAAAAAGCCTCTAAATGTTTCATGCTGTTTCATCACGGGGAAGAGAGAGGTTTGCTGTGCTGCTGAAGACTCACGTGTTCTTCCTCCCACAGTGTGTGTGTGTGTGTGTGTGTGTGTGTGTACTCCCCAGCCCATGCTATAATAGACATGAAACCAGAGGCACATGCACACAGACACATTTTGCAGGACATTTTAAGGGGGGGACTTTGCATTGGTTTAGTTACAATCATTACCTGAATTCCAATGATAACAGCTGCTTTTAAAACAATCATTTGCTCTGCACTTGTTGCCAGGTCTGATGATGGGAAAACATGCAGAACACAGTATGCTCTCATACATGCACATATATTCATATATGCACTTCTTCTCTTTTGGCTCAAAGACAAATTTCTCAGCTTGGTTTCAGTATTTTTCATGATTTGATTGACTATTGTGCTCTCCTGTTTTGTCAGTGTCATTTACATAAGAGCTAAATCATATTCATGCATGTGTTATGTCACTGTCTGGGTCTTCAATGTGCCATTTCTATTTTGGGTACATACTCAAGCATGCAGAAACCTGTTGCAGGTAATCCTTTTAGCCACATTGAATATGTTCTGTATGGCATATGTGGGGTTTTACAAATAAAATGAGTGCTTATGTCCCTTAAGTATAAGCTATGAGGACGCTGTGAAGTATCAGCCAAAGCTGATTAAGATATCTTTGCCTCCAGAACAGTTTAGTGCTACCTCCTCTCTGACCTGACGTGCCCCATTTAAAAATTGGCTGGATTTTATTTGAAATTCAACGAGACGATTGTGAGATCACCCGCCCCCTTTAGATGTGCACTTTATCCCAAATGACTATGAAATCACGCGCGCGCACCCAGTTTCCCCTGCATAAACACCCAGACAGCACTCCTTGTTTATATGTTTTATATTCAGA
Source organism: Plectropomus leopardus (assembly GCF_008729295.1). Classification (NCBI taxonomy): domain Eukaryota; kingdom Metazoa; phylum Chordata; class Actinopteri; order Perciformes; family Serranidae; genus Plectropomus; species Plectropomus leopardus. The sequence continues at coordinate 14,840,967 of NC_056474.1, forward strand.
TCTTTTCTTCCTGGAGATGATCCATCTTTTCCCCCCTGTACAGCCCTCCGAGAATTCCTAATACGAACCTCAATCACGTATGATTGCGTTAAAAGAGTTGGAGAGAGAGAGGGAGAGAAAGAGAGAGAGACAGAGAGAGAGAGAGAGAGAGGGAGAGAGAGAGAGAGAAAGAGAGAGAGAGAGAGAGAGACCGTCCACTCTCCCTGTCGACGATGTAACACACCGACTGCATCCATTCGGGACGCGCTGGAAATAATGCTCCGGCTACTTTATTATTTGTGCGCTACAACAAAAAGCACTCTGGCGTGTGTTCGCCTCAACTAATTGTTGCTTACTCCAGACGAGAATCCCTCCCTGCAGGCTTACATCTCTGCAGCATCCTTGCAGAGAAGCTGCCGATTCCATTTTTCCCGGCTGCATTTCGAGGTGCCATCGACAGAACCGGAGACTGGGCTCAAGCAGATCTGTGCTCCCGCACAGCCGCCCGGACCGGCAGGTCTCATTCATCGGTGTGCATGGGAGTCAATTATTAGGAAGTTCATTTCACCAGCCACGCACAAGCGTCTCGTGCATGGATTTAGGTTGACGCGAATGATTAAAGGGAGCCAGAGGCTGGTGTGCAGATGATGATTACGAATCCGTGCTCGTCAGACGCGGCGCTGTTCACCTGGAATACCTGAAGCTCTCCAATGACACGCATCAACTTATCAACACTGTTGCATGTTTTGACGGCTGACATGTCGGCCCCTGTGGCCTAGCCCGTAGATATATCAGATCGGGTGTTGATCGAAGCCCCTGAGTGCCAGAAACTCGCAGAATCACTGTCCCCTCCAGAGGATGCTGCCTGACGCGCAATGATGCCCGGGACTCGGAGGATTTTCTGATCAGGATGACATTTGGTTAAAACACTCGTGGACACACAGAATCAACTCTCTCGTTAATTTTTTTTTTTCATATTGCGCCAATAAGAAGCTGCAACAAGATCCGACCTCTGCCCAACTCAGACTCTCGTTTTTTTAGACTCGGTTCGGGGAGATGGCCGCGATCGCCAGCTCCCTGATCCGGCAGAAACGCCAGGCGAGGGAGTCGAACAGCGATCGGGTCTCTACTTCGAAACGTCGCCCCAGCCCCAGCAAAGACCCCCGCTCTCTGTGCGAGAGGCATTTCTTGGGGGTCTTCAGCAAAGTCCGTTTCTGCAGCGGCAAGAAAAGACCCGTTCGGCGGCGTCCAGGTCAGTGCTAATATAGATTTTTTTTTTTTTTTTTTTTTTTTTTTTTACTGATGTGTGTTATGTGTGCGTATGGAAGCGGTTTTCCTCAGCACCCCCCACCCCGCCCCTCTTCGGAGCATTATACTGCAGTCAAGGGCTCCAATCTAAACCGGAGGAGAAGGTAGATTTTCTCCGCGGTGCGAAAAAATCCACCTGTTTCCATTAGGTCTTCTTGTTGTCTGTCGATCCACCGCACGAAACAACAACCCTCCCCCATATACCGAGCAAGAGCAGCCTGAATGTAAAGGAAATGATCCATACTGAGCTGTGACGTTACCCCCTTTTATTTATTGTGCTCTGATCAGAATAATCAATCACCCTGGAACTACTGTATCCCAGTCACAGCTTGCATTGCTCCAATATGTTTAATTTCACACACTTCATTTTTGCACCCACCTTCCCTCACATGCACACACAACTTGAATACACTCAAAAAGGCTGCTTTAAATTGCCTAATCCAATATTACTGCAGATTGGGGTACAGAGGGGAGATAAGTTGCACCGCAGTGCACCAAGGCTCTTTTGAGATTAAATGTTTTAATGGTAAATGTTTATTGCAGAGAGGGAGCTTTACTGCAGTGAAGGGAGGTATAGCTTTAGTGATTAAGAGCTACTCTGGCTGTATTGATAGACACAGGCTCCGTGCCTACTACTCCATGGTATAGCCCCCCCCCCCCCCCCTTTTTTCTTTTTTCCCCCGGCTCTGTCCTGGTGCACAGATAACAAGCCAGTGCTGCAAGCCAGCCCTCCCCAAACCCAGATAGTTCTGTGTGTGATGAACAGCAGTCAGGTCCAGTCAGAGTCCTCGGGTGAGGGATGAGGCAGGAGGACAGACAGACATCATTTTTTGTAAAGGGAGGACAACGGAGACAGACATCCAGCCAGACAGGCTAAATTAAAAACGCTGTCGCCGCGCAGCCTCATCAGACAGACAAACAATCTCACAAATGAATAGAAACATACAGACAGACACAAGGCCTCCAGACACTGTTGGGCAGGTAGGTAACACCTCGTCAGCTGACACATACATGGCCAGACAGAGAGCACTTCCTCTAATTGATCATCCTTATCTGTCCACTGATGCCTTTGCCAATATATTTGCATATAAACAGCCGCTACGCTGGAGGATTCATGAATTCTGCCTGTTTAAAAGACTGTTGTTTTTCCTTCTATTCCCCCCCTTCGTAAGATGCACCCTCGAAACCTCCACAGGTGTCCCATAAGGGCTGCAGGCTAGGTCAGTAGCTCAGCCTCCATCCGTGTGTGCTGTGTTTCTTCTCGTCTCCACCCCATCTCGCGCCCATGTCGACTCCCCCTCGGCCAGGGAGGGGGGTGGGGAAGGGGTGGGGCAGAGAGGGAGGGACGGGCGGGGGGCTTCAACACCTGTCTGACAGCCGACGACCCTCTCCCTTGCTGATCTCTTCTCTTTCATCCCTCCCTTCTGTGTGGCTTTCTTGGATTTCTTAAGCTTAATTTTGTACCTGTTTTATTTTTCCTCGTAACTAAAGCCCTCTCCTGTAGCCAGTCGTTTGTCCCCCCTCTATCTTTGTCTTTGGCTCTGTCTCCTCTCATTTTGTTCCTGCCTCATTCTCTTCGTCAGTCTACGTCGGATTATCCTCGCTACTTGTTCTGTTTCTGTAAATATGTGTCAAGCACTGCTGTGTAAGTGTAGTAGAGGTCCTTATAGTGTATTTTGGTGTACATGGATATGTCATGTTTTTCCACGTCAAACACTTTATCAGAACAGGTGATCATTCACCATTTCATGGTCATGACGCCATTTGTCGACGTACCTAAATGTTTTTGTCCTTCTGTATTGGTATGAAGTAAATTTATTGACGTTTTAATGGCCCGCACACACACAGGATGATTTGCTGTATGTTGCCACTGGAAGACATTTTTCTTGCACAAACACACGTTGTAAACTCTGGAGTTTGGCTTGAAGCCGTTCAAACATGCACGCGCGCACACACACACACACACACACACACACACACACACACACACACACACAGCACACCCTCTCTGCTAAATGATTGGAACTGATGAGCCGTCAGCGATTTCCCATGTTGAGATCTTAATTTATGGAAGGGTAGTTATCACGTGTGATTTACCGATGTGTACACTCCCATGTACTTTCACACACACATAAGCGTGCATACATTCTCCTCACCCTGCCTGTGATGGATGATGAAGGGCCTGTCCCAGGGATTGATGGCCCCATCCCATGGGTAGGTGAGTTGGGGACTGATGGTCAGGATGATGTACAGTTGAGGTGAACCCACTCAAGTTGGGGGTCACTTAGTCTTTCTATGCGCTGTCTTCTGTGAAATATAAAAAGAACATATGTACCTGTAGTGATTGCAGTGACCAGCCTTTAAGTAAAGCTTTACCATGGATGGATTACTAAACATGTCTACTGGGGTCCAGGGGGCAAAAGTGTCAGGGGGGGGCCTTGGCTTTCACTTGCATTTTATCAAATGTTAAATTAACACATACCATCTTGAAATAGATTCAAAATGACCACAAAGAGACACAAAAGGACCACAAAGAGATGCAAAGGAACTGCAATGATACACAAAATAACCATAAACATACACAAATCAACCGCAAGAAAACACAATATGACTACAGGGTGACACAAAACAACCAAAATGGACAAAAAAACACCTCAATAAGACCAAAGGACTACAAAAGACACAAAACAACTATGAGGAGACACTAAATAACTACAAACAGACAAAATGACAAGAAAGACTCCAGTATACCTCAAAGAGATAAAACAACCAAAGGAGACTCAAAAGGACCAAAAAACAATGCAAAGAAAATGCAAAGAGACAAAATAACTTAAAAAAAAGGCAGTCACCACAAAGAGACACAAAGCAACCACAAGGATACACAAAATGACTACAAAGAGATCAAATGAAAAGCAGGACAAAGAAAGAAAATACAAAGAAAATACCTTAATAAGACACAAAATTATCTCAAAGAGACACAAAACAACCACAAAGAGTCTTAAAATGAGCACAAAGAGACACAAAAGGAATATAAGGACATGCAAAACATCCATAAGGAGATATGAAACAACTACAAAGAGGAATGAAACAATCACAAGGAGACACGAAATGATTACAAGGTGACATAAAACAAGAAAGGCTGATGCAAAACTATCCCAGTAGGACAAAAATGACCTCAGTGAGACACATTACCCCAAAGAGACTAAAAATGAAGACACAAAACAACTACAAAGACACGCAAAACCACAACAAAGTCTGTTTGTCTTGCTCCTATGGGGCAAAGGTGGTGAGGCCATTTGTAAATATGTGCCCAAGTGCCCGATGTCTCATAATTCGCACGCGGACTTCACATCTGCTGTTACTATTGATACTTGATTTGGCTAAAAGTTAAATTTTCTCTCTTTCTCTCTCTCCTGATATCAACAATGTTTCTTTCTGCTTAATCATCTGGGGTTTTGCACACTGAATTGCAAAACCTTCAGCTCTTCTCGTGACCTTGGAGGACAGTCAGGCGCACTCATATTCCTTTAATGCAATCACACACGTCATCTATCAGAACATGTCATGAGCCCTGCAAAGCAAACATTTTCTGTCGCCGTTTATTTAGTCACACAAAATGAAACTGAGCTCCAATGTAATCGTGAAAAAATGCTTAATTTGTTTCTTTTGTCAGGCAGAGAATAAACAAAGGATTACTAATATCCAGCATCTGAGTTGATGTCTGATTTCAGTGAAGCTTGTCTCAAAATCTCTGCTGCTGCAAAAACAAACACGTTACTGTTTTCAGATTTAGTGTTTCAGCACTCACAGAAACCCCTAAGAAACATATTAGTTCCATATACATACTTTATCTTTTCTTTTTTTTCTGGCAAACAAGCTTTACATCTCCAGCGTTTTCTTGTCAAGCCACAACCCAAGCCTTGTTTACTCTAATGGTGTCATCTGACTCTGACTGCTGCTTTTGCACAAACTCAAAAGACTTGCCGGACATTAGACAGACTGCGGAGACCGCTCATACATTTCCCCCTCAGATAAACACTTTTTTTTTACACATCTATTTTTTCCTGGCATTGCCTGAGGCTGAGAGTCTTTCTCTGCCCCGAGCTAATCCTCGTTTCCACCTGCTCCCCCTGAAGTGTTGAGCGCTTCAAGCAGCACGCTGGCCTGCTGCCAGATGTCACAGCCTCAAAGTTGGAGGTCGGTTCAGGGTTAGTGCAATGGGAAAAAATCTTAGAAACTTTAGGTCAGTTTCCTTTAAGGTCAAGAAGCATTGGAGTCCTTTGGGATGAACCCGTTGCCTTAAAAAACCTTAGAATCTCTTTGAGTATCAGTGATATCAATCTAAAACTCCACAGTTGCTTCATACCAAATAAAGAAATTGTTGGCATGTCAGTGTACATTACAAAGTAATTTTTAAAAGGGGTTTCTAAATGATGCGGAATCAGCCATTTTTCTGTACCTGACAGAGTTAGACTTTAAGAAAGTACCAGCATTCTCATTGATTTTCTGTCATAATGTCCTCATCGTAAAGGCCTTTCCGTCAAACAGCTGTTTTGGGTTTTATGTGGTAAAACAGATGACTCATTACAAACTGTCCATCATAGTTATACTAATATCCAACAGCTGGTAAGACTTAAAGATCTGAAGTGCTTCTAGTGTTGTAAGTTTAAGTTTTTGTTGTAAGGCAACTCCGGAGGCTGGACTGTGCCAAAAAAAACAATAAGACTTTTTAAATTGTTAACTATAATTAAGTATTTAATTGATAAATATGTAGAGATTTACTTCATAAACAAACATGATTAATTTTGTATTTGAACAGTGCAGTTTCTAAAGGCTTTAATTTCAATTTAAAGGGCGAAAAAAAAGTCTATAATTGTTCTGCTGGTACTTTCCATCTTCCACAGCCAACTTGTCTCCTTTATTAATTAAACACTGTGCATTTTATGTGTGTGAAACATGTGTTTGTAAAACATTTTAACTGCTTGATATAAAGAGCTGTGAGTGTGCAAACACTTATGAGAACTGTGTTCTGACATATTCTTGGTGGGGATGGGGCTGTGGCTTGGCCGGTGGTTTCGTGTGTTGTCTGTGTCTGTGTGTGTATGTGTGTGTGTGCGTGTTTCAGAGCCGCAGCTGAAAGGCATCGTGACACGACTGTTCAGCCAGCAGGGTTTCTACCTGCAGATGCAGCCGGATGGAACCATCGACGGCAGCAAGGACGAGAACAGCGACAACAGTGAGTGGAGCGTTATGGAAGCTACAGCTTCCAGCATAAAACATTTAATGGCAATGAGTCACTTGGTTATATAATATATTACCACATTTCAGAAGCTGTGCTTTATCATTTTTAATTCTTATGTAACTGATGCCAGCCTAAAGCACTCCAAAATTAGTTTATGATGCTCTCGTCGTCTTGGATTGTCAATATAAAAAACCTACATATATAAAAGGAAACTATCCCCAAAGTCCACAAAGCAGAATGCCCTCTCTTCTGCATCTGGTTACCTAATAGCATGCATGAGATATAACTGTACACATAAATGTATCAAAACCTATTCATGAATTCTAGGGATGCACGATACTACTGGCACGTCACTGGAATCAGAAAAGATCAACCCTAGGTTGAAGTATTTTTCTTTTTTCTGCACATTAAATAAATATTACAGACAATGAAAATCACTGTATTTCATACCTCCATCTGCTGGTGGGCCATCACAACAAGAGCATGCATAACATGATGTTAATTCCACCACAGATGATGTACTTGATGATCACTAAAACTAGGTGGGGAAAAAAGTGGAAATATTGATATCTGTATCCGTTACCAGCCAAGTGAGTGGCTTTTAAATCAGCATATCGGAAAACAGCAAAAAATCCAATATCGTGCATCGCTTATGAATTCTTATCCAGTCATCTCTAAAGTGTACCATTCAAGGTACGATATTTATGAGTAAATGTTCAAATTTCTATTCCCAAGAAAATCAATTCCAACATCCCTGTCCTGATCCCTCGTAGTAAACCATTTCTAGTGTGTATACTGCATGATTGCAAACGTCACAGTGTTTTGATTGATCCCGCTCTGAAGTGCGTGCGATTATCACAGCAAAAATTCCTTACTGGGAAAACCCATCCACTGCAAAAACTGTAGCCCCAAAGCTTCATTTGTAGCCACAAGGATCCCTCCCTGAACCACTTCTTTGCAATATTTCACCAACGATCGACTTTCCATAGTGGGCTACCAGTGGATAAATGGTCTCTGGGGAATAGGCCCCTAAAGATATCACACCCTCTTCCACTCTCACAGGGACAGAAAAACAGGGAAAACCAGTAGAGTCTTCTACATTAAAGCGTATAGGCTTTTCTATGGGAAGTGAAGGATCAAGGAAGAGATATATGTCTGCGGAGAATGGTCGTCAAAGCGATAATGACGACGCTCCCAGTCTGGAGTGAAGCCAGACAGGAAACCAATCATGACCTTTCTTCTCTAAAACATCCTGCCAATCTTAAAGGAAGCCCGAGCCAAAGCTGCTGGACCATAGCAGTCATGCGGTGAAAAGAACGTGCTCTCCCTGTCACTCGTCGTTTTATATTTTATGAGGGGATAGATCTTCAGTACTTATAGCTGGAAGAAATGGTCTTCAGGACAAAAAGGATTACTGCGCAAACAAAGAAAAGAGAAAAACATTTCCTCTGTGCACTGCTTTTTTTTTTTGGAGCCTCCATTGTGCTCTAAAGGTTTTTAACTGATGAGGTTTTTGTTGTATATGAGGGTTTCCCCACCTCTAGGTAATCCTCTTGTTAAGCAGTCCCGCTGGCCCAGGGATGGAGGAATGCAGTGAATAATTCAGCCAGAGGAAACTAAAAATACCACCTTCCCCGTTTGTACCCAATGAATAATTCTCTGTGAGATGCCTCGAGCTCAGAGATGGTCCGAAGGAAGACACAGAAAGAGAGCAGAGGAGAGCAGGAGGTGCAGTGAGAGGAATTTGAAGTGTTTTGAGTAGAAAGATAGCGACAGAAAGAGGAAAGAGATAGAAAGATTAGGTATTCAGATCTTGCACTAATCTATTGATTGCCTGGCTGGATTATCAGAATAATAGATTACCCCCCACCCCCACCCTTGAACTAGCCACCCGTCTGACCTGCAGCATCTTCTCAGCGGCAGATGGAATACAGTAATTTATTTTCAGGGGGAGGTTCAGTGGAACCGATGGGATTGAGGAGCATGACGGTGCCTGCATACTAGGTGCGACCTGAGCCCCAGAGTGCATTTCAATTCCATTTTTTTTATTATATTGCTATGAGTGCTGAGACAAGGACACAACTGAACAGCAAATAGTTTTAGCTGGAGAAATGCATCAAAAATAAATGGAATTCTACTTTAATAAAATCAGATCAGATCAAAAGACTTGTTTGACCGCAAATACTCGATAAACTGTGAGAAGTGATAGGATTGTTACCGCATTATGTAAAACTGCTTCAGTGGTATGCATGGCTGACTGGCAGAGCTACGCTTAGCTAACTGCAAGGGCTGTGAAACACCGTTCAATTAATTAACACTCATGTTCAAATTTGAGCAGTTATTAATTTGATTGTCATCAGTTGATCGCCTGCAGTAATTACCCGCACACACTGCAGCGCCTGAAAGATATTGCTGGTTATGAGACACCTGCGACACAGGCGATCACACCCCAGCTGTCTCTGATGCTCCTGGTTGATGGATGGGATGAAGCAAGACTTTTCTATTAGTTGAAGACCAAGTTACTAATTTCAAGTACTTTATGAAGTCTGGCATGAAGAGGTGGTGTCAAGAGAATTGAATTAAAGCAGCTCAGTTGTCAGAGTAATATATTGGCATGGTACATTTCTCCAAACCACAAATACGTTATACTTGCGTGCTTCATATGTATAATATCAATGTTTCTAAAGTAACAAAATGTATCATCTGACAGTAATGTGGAGCTGGAGGGGACAGTGGCCTGACACTTCGGCGAAATGCCTGCCTATCTGCAAACCACAGTTTGAGGCCAACAAACAACAAAACTGATTGTGATTTAATTGTGAGTCATCGCTTTTCAGCTGCTTTTTAGGCACCAAACATGGGTGTTTTGTAGTGGGTCATTGCTGTGTTTCCAGCAGCTTTTCAGGCAAGAAAAGTGTTTGCTTTTCAGAGATAGTGCCTTTCATGGCACTATTCCAGCAGGAAAAAAAAGCTGTTGTTTTTTAGCCAAGACATCGCTGCTTTACCTGCCGGGATAAAGCCCCAAAAAGCTTATTTTTTTGCTGAGATTACCTGCCATGGTAGTGCCACAAAAAAAACAATCCTTTTTTGCAGACATCACTGCTTTACCTGCCGGGATAGTGCCACAAAAAGCAGTTGTTTTTTTTGCAGAGACATTGCTATTTTTCCTGCAGTGATAGAGACACTTACAGCGGCTGTTTCGTGCAAAGACATCGCTGCTTTACCTGCCAAGATAATGCACGAAAAGCGTTTGCTTTTTGCAGAGACATTGCTGTTTCTCCTGCCGGGAAAGAGACACTAAAAATGGTTGTCTTTTGCTGAGAGCTGAGAGCGCTGCTTCTCCTGCCATGTTAGTGCTGCAAAAAGCCCTCGTTTTTTTGCCAAAACACTGCTGCTTTTCCTCAAATGGTACTGCCACGAAAAGCAGTTTTTTTAAAGTACAAACTGCTTTTCCTGCCCGGCACAATCCCGACAGTATTTTAGACCAAAAGCAGATCTTCTCCTTACCATAACCAAGTGTTTTTGTGCCTAATCCAACCACGTTATCCACAGCATTGTTGAAATGTTTCAACATATCCGCCACATAATAACATGCAATTGTAATGTATCCATGATTTGCAGAAAAGTACAATGCCAACACGTTTTCTGGCGATTGGGTTGACTGAATACAGTATTAAATCCTGAATATAAGAACACAGACTAAAACACCTGTATTATACCAACTCTCCCATCTTTGGATTTGCGTTTCTCTCTGGATTTGGAGATGTGCCCTTGGCATATGAAGTTTGGCTCAGTGTTTCTGTAAACCTTTCCTGCAGGCTTTATTTCCTACTGCACCGGTATTCCTCACATCAAATGCACTTTCTCTAGTCCACCTGCAGGATTTGCTTGTAGCCGATTACTGCTCCACTGGAAGACTTACCGTTTCAAGGATTTTGCTTTATTGGGTTGTGTGAACCCATTTTGTCTGGCCCTTTGACGATACAAGATCCCTGGAAATCTCTTAACTCTGTCCCTGCACCATCCCGGCCGCTCTCTTTTCTCGGCGAGAGATGGGATTGAGGTTATTAAGGAAGAGGAATCACCTTCAGAACAGTCATCAGGTACTCTAACAGTAGTAATTATGGAACCCATCAACGGCTGGAGCTGCAAATAGAAAAGTCAGACATTTGGAAGGTAGCTGAATGACAGCTCCTGTCAGTTGTGTAATCTTTTAGCAGGCAAATGAGAGCAGGGACGGCAGATCATAATTATAGCAAAATAGTGGACTTGCTTGCCATATTTTATGCCTCCTTTCCTCTCACTTTCCAAGCCAAGCTATTTCGGTGAGTCTTTTGAGGGCCCTATTGCAAGTATGACTGCTCAGAAAAAGCTAGAGTATATTTTGATAGGTGGAGGTGCTCTGGGGTGAAACATTCGAGGGTTTTAGTGATTCCTGAGAGAACTGTGGACGGTGCCTCTGAGAGACACTGCCAGTCATCGGAGCGACAAAGGCAGCAGCCATGAAAGGAAAATGGAAAGAAGAACGAGGGAACAGAGAGGGGAAGGAGAGCGTTATGACAGAAAAGTGAAAAGTGATGAAAAAGGAGATTGAGAAGGCTGAGAAAACAAAAAGTTAAGGTGCTAATGGATTCACATTCTGCCAGTCTAACCCAAACATCCGGCCCCCAAGGGTATATATAACTGCAAGAGTGGTCAGTGTGTATCACCCATACCGGTGGCCTGAGGGCAGTTAGACCATTGGCAGGCGAAAGCAGCACGTCGATATTTATTGAGTGAAATTGAATCTGCTCGGAGGACAGACCCGTGTTGGCACATGTCCTCTCATCCCCGCCAGCTTTATCTGATAGTCCCGATTGCCACTTGCAGAACAATCATCCCAACACTACAGGGAGTAAAGAGTGTCCTCACACCTTCACCCAATACAGCCCATGAAAGTCACAGTCCTCACATTCAAGAGAACGAATCTACAGATTAAATTATGTTTGGATTTGTAGAGGCATTAAGTTGAATAAAATGTATGTTTGTTCAAACATCTTTGAGAGCGTACATGTCTTGTTACTTTGCTATACTAATTCTTGAGTTTACTACAACTTGTATGAAAGAAAAAATATTCATACTCACTAAATTAATAAACATTTAAGTCTTAGTTATGGGCATCTTCTCTGTTTTACAACAGTGGTGTTGCACTCGGAGAGCCTTGGAAGGTGCCAAAGCGCACAGAATTGAATTGCTTCATAATGTGGCTTTAAAGGCCCTGAAAACAAATGTCCTTCATCAGCTTATTAGTATGATTGATAGAGTCCAACATGAGTGCACAATTTTCTGCCTAAGTTTTGGTTATTTCATCCGAAAGATTGCTCACTGCTTTAAAGAAGGCAGGGCTAAGTTGGCAATACGTGATGTCACAAACTTCCATGCACCAATCAGAATTTAGTGACTGATCAAAGAATAACTTTTTACAAAATTATACCTAAAATTGTTTCTTTCTGACTGTCACAATATTAAACCTAGATACTCTTGAAATGGCGCTTCATCCAGACTAAGTGTTACGGATAAATTATTAAAGATTTGAAACAAAATTTCAAGGGGTTTTAAGGGCGACACAGTTGCAACAGTATGCTCAAACCAGAGCTTGTGCATTTAAAAATCACATAAATACACAAAACATGTATGTAATTCATCCCTTTTGTCAAATATATTGTCAGACTAGTTGAGGAACTTTCTACTCAGCCTGGTGGGAAGATGTTTACATAAAACAATGACGCTTGTAGGATGATCTGCAATCCTTTTTTTTTTTTTTTGACTGGAAAGTTTTTGATTTTTGCTTTAATGTTAATGCTTCACTGTCACACTGAGGTGCGTCATTGTTCCCATTGTCCTGTTCACTTTACTGCTGATGGAGAGCCAAAGAACACAGATCAGAGGCTGTCGTGTCTACAAGAGTTAAGTGAAAACTCAATTGTCCTATTCTGCCCTTTCTGTCTGATGTCTCTCTTTTGTCTCTGCCTCTTTGTATCCGTCCATCTGTCCCTCTCTCCTCTGTCTGTTCTGCAGCCCTGTTTAATCTTATTCCTGTGGGTCTGAGAGTGGTGGCCATCCAGGGAGTGAAGAGTGGCTTCTACATCGCCATGAATGGCGAGGGCATGCTCTACAGCTCGGTAAGATACGACCTCTTGCACCAGTCGTGTCATAAGGCCGTGTACGTGTGTACGCTACCAGCATGTGTATTAGCTCATTTACACGTGTTGTGTTTTGTTCCGTTTGTTGTCTCTTCTAATATCCCACTGCAGCAAAGACTCAGCCCGTCTAACCCCTTTCATCTGCGCTCCACTCGAGAGCTCCTCAGATGTGCCTTTGTGTTTCTGTGCAGCACTTATTCCCCCCCTCTTTGTTGTTGAAGCAGCACCGCGCATGTTTTACATTTAATTTGACATCAAGTTCAGTGCTCAGCCCTTTTAAAAATGCCTCTTCTTCTTTTACTGGCTACTTACGGAGGCTCGTTATGTCGCAGCTATAAACCCAAATAATACTGAATTTCATTGTGATTTTGATGCGGCTGGGGGTCGCTTTGTTTAACTTTTTTCATCTTGAGTTCTTTTCTGAATTCTTTTCATGAAAAGATACAACTGCAAAAAAATATTTTTTTAATATGAATGCAATCTGAGCTTTGAAACATTTTCATTTGTTTCAGAAGTAGATTTTTTTCCCACTTATGTTTTTGTACTGGCCAAATGTTAAGGATACACCGATTTATGAGCTGAACAGCAGCATCGACCAGTTTTTACCTCATTGACTGTCAACAAGAAATTTGAATGAACACAGCTGTTTGAAGGAAAAATTTGTTTATGTTTTCACAGCAATAAAAAATAGATATTAGAGGGGGAATTATGATGTATTACATTAAATATTATATATATGAAAAGGGGAAATAAATAACAACAGTATCAGCTATCAGCCAAATTGTGTTTTTAAACATCTGTATCAGCCCAGAATTTCACAATCAGTGCATCACTACCAAAATTACTGCATTATTCTAAAAGTTCTACGTTTGCTTTGAAAAAAAACAAAACATTATCTCATCACATCAGCAGAAACACTCTTTCTGGTTTAAAATGTAACTCATTTCAAAACTCAGTGGGGGGGAAATATTGTGAAGATGGATATTGTATTTGCAGTGTAAGACCTAAGGAGCGTATACGCTCATGCGGGTAGCAGATGCACAGGTGGGGGTGGACCCAGTCACAGATGTCAGCTGGAGATAACATTAAGTCATAGCTGTCGAATTGAGGGTGAAGACATGTTTCTGGAGCATGTTTGTGGAAATGAGTTGCAGCGGGAGAGAGAGAGAGAGAGAGAGAAATGGGGTGGGGGCACAAGCAGAGATGTAGAGACAGGGAGATATCCCTAGTTGGCATAGTTACATAACCACCAGTCTCATGTTTCCTAATCCAGTTGAAGATGCAGAAGAAAGGAGAGGATGGGAAGGCTACGTTACCCAAAAACCTCTGCTGAGGGACACTGTGGTGGCTGTCTGATTGCGACACACAGCTCTGATAAATGGCAAAAGCTGGAACTCACAAACCGCCCATCAAACTTTTTCTTTTCTGAAAATACTCGTAAAATCTATGAAGGACAAAGCGAGGCCAGCGTCTGCTATATTGCAACTTACATTTATTGATAAGGGAGCCTCTTTACTGCGAGACAGACAGGAGAACATTTTGAAATAGAACAAATAAAAGGTGTACATGCTGCATTTAAAAAAAAAAAAAGTCTCGTAAATTCATCGCCATTGTTTCAGAAAGGCATTCTCTCTCAGCACAACTTCAGGACAACTCAGCGCCTCAACAGGATGTATGAGCACTCGCAAGTTCAGAGAAGGACGTACAATAAACGCGCAGGCTGTTATGACTCACCCAGGTAGACGGATTCATTCATCATTGAGGCCCATAAACAAGTGCACAATTCACAGACCTACTATAAGGCTTATAATAACCCTCCACCCACCTATCTGCGTCTAATTAAAGTTTAATGGTGCCCAGACAGCAATCTTTTAATTTATTAAAATTGAAGTTTGGGACCCTGTATGACCTCCACAACCTGCCCACACACACACAAAATGAAATCATCATTTGTGTCAGAGTACAAAATTATTAATAACTGCAAGTGATTCAAGACCTCAGTGTCAAACTGCAGCAAACGTGACTCCGGTGGTGTAATGTGACAAATGATGATAGTTCTCACAGTTCTTAAGTATTTTTTGGGAGTATCTGTACTTTACTTGAATTTTTGGATTTCTGTCAACTTTCACTCTTACTCCATTACATTTCCTAAATAAAATGTTTACTTTTACTCTAATACATTAACCCTAAAGATCTTTATTAATTACTACAAAATAGGGGAAAAAGGGAGACAGGGACGGATGGATGAAGGAAGGAATGGGAGGAAAGGAAAAACTGGATTTTGTTCTTCAAATCATTTAAGTTGTAAAAAAGTCCTTGTTTTAATTCAAGTGTATTACAGGCTCAATTTTTAAGTTGGTGTATGTTACAAAGAAGTAAACATCATAATTCTCAAAAATCTGACTACTTGCTTTTTAATTAGAATTAAAATGCTATATAGAATTTACTGGGTTCCCAGAAATTTTCATGTTCAAAATTTCAAAACCTTTCCATGACTTTTGAAGGACCCTTAATTGCAACCTTTTTTTCTTCTTGTCCCCATTGCCCAGCATTTTCCAACATATCAGATTCAAACTCTATTTAAACTGAATTTCAGGTAGCTCACATACATGAAGAGGGAGCTGGAATGGAAAAATGGAGAAACGTATGTGATGGTACACAAAATGTCACAAATCGACAAATTGGGGCGATGTTATGTTGACAGCACCAGAAAATATATTTGCCATTACTTTAACCCAAAAGATTGCTGAAACAACTTAGTTATCTACCACAAAATGTCCTTAACTTTTCCAAATCTTTCAATGATTTTTACTAATTTCATGACTTTTACAGGCCTGGAAAACATGATTATGAAATTACATGACTTTTCCAAATTTTCCATGACCATGGGAACCCTGAATATAGCACTTTTCAGGCTCAGACACAATGCTTTCCAGATTAAAAGTTTTACAGAATAAAAATAAATGCATTAGAAACAGATAAGAGAAATAGGCTCATATAAGCTAATAAGACTGGTGTAAAAGAAATAACTATAAATACATACATTTATATATAAATAAGACACAAATAAAGGAAGAAAAAGTATGGCTTTCAGGTACTTTCCTGCATGACTATTTGTACATTTTTGTGCATCGTTTTTTCATATTTTTGACCTTTCTAACACAGGAAGAAGGGGGTGTTTAAAAAAACACTTTTTCGGAGTAACAGCTGAAAGGCTATTTTAATTAAAGCCATGCAGCGAATGCACTCTCTGGCCATATGGAGGAGGTCCGGTTTCTCAGATGTGAAGCAAGGGAAAATCAGCATGCAGTTGTAAGCAGAATGCGGGTGGTGGGCCGGATCACAGGGAGGCTTACAAGCCTTGAAGAGCCACCGAGTGCTCATAAAGGGGCTAAATTAGCATGCAGAGCTCAAATAGCCTCTGTTTGTGTCTCCGACTCCTACTGTTTACCAGTTTAATTTACCAATACAGATTATGTTTGCGATAGACAGTGTGTTGCAGCGGGAACATTTTTGATCTTTATTCACACTTTTATGAGAGCTCTCACGGTGCAATCACAGCCACAAAATAAGTCCTTTGCTTTTATCTTCTAATACTTTCTTATGCATTTACTTCTACTATTATTTGTTCAGGTCTTTATCTTTTTCTTTTTTCCCCACTGACCTCCCTCTCTTATTCACTCTCATTTCTTTTTTCAACATCTCCATTACCCTTTTCAAACTTTCTCACTGCTCGTTTTGACGTTTTGCTTTGTCTTCCCAACATCTGAGAGTCAAGATGCACATTTCCCTCTCTCTCCCTCAGCCCCCCCGGGAGATAATTATTGTGGGATATCCTCCGAGCCCTCAAACACCAGAAACATTGTTTTTCTGTTTCTCTCCCTGCTACTTGCACCGTCTTGTTAGTGAGAGAATGCGACAAGCTTTGTCTTCTGTCTGAAATGATTCTGAGAAGTTGTTGTGTTGCAACATTGAGAAGCCGCTCTCAGTCTTTCATCTAGGTGTCAAGTATCTATCCAGCCTGTTTACAGATACTGTTCATCAATTAAGTGGTTACGTACATGCTGGTGGCTGGTTGGTTTCTCTTGTTGGGAGTGCAGAGCTCGCTGTCAGGGCAGTTGCTGATTGGAAGCCATGGGTGAGTGGGGTGATAATGCTTGTGTGGAGTGCTTAGCGATGAAGTGCGTGGGGGCTGAGCATCTACAATGAAGAGCTCCCTTCCATTATTTATAACACTTCTCAATATGACCTAGTTTACTGCACAGCAGTAACCACTGTTCCCTCCCTCTCTCTCCCTCTCTCTCTCTCTCTGTGCCATACAGCTACCGAACTTATATAAGTATCTCAGACAGACATATCTGTCCATAGCTGTGCACACACTCGACAAACGCACACACACACACACACACACACACACAACGGCCTCTGAATTGTTGTTACTCTTTGTTTCAATCAGCTACTAATTTTACTGCCTCTTATTTATGTCCCAGAAAAAAAAATAACGTGCCGCAGTAAAACCTTCACTGAAGGCCCTGAGGGACAGCTGAGACAGAGTTGGAGTGGAAGGTCGGGGAGAACTTCAGATTTTGTTCAGGTGACAAATGATGTTGCCCATTTTGTGAGCAGTCTCCCCCCTCAACCCCACACGTCTTGATCTTTTTCTGTCTTGAGCAAAAGTCAGAAGGGGTTATTTTGCAGCAAAAACTTATTTGGAGTATGTGCGGAAAGTTTTTTGCTTTAGGGCATCTTATCTGTAGAATTTTTTTTTATTTAACTGCTTAACCCTCTGAAAACTGCCTGGCCGTCCGCAATCTCAGCCGACATTCTCGTCTTTAAGAGGCTGTATAGTGGGCTAAGTTTTTAAGCTAGTTGTTCAGGAAGGGGGGCTAAAGAGCACTCAATAATAAGGTAATATTTTGGAGAGTGACTAAAAAGAGTCTTCCCTTAACTGAAATGCCCACTTTATGCTGATCTCACGCATTTTGGAGCGAAAAAACATGCTGTTTTTTTCATGTAGTATAAATGTGTTATTTTGCCCCGTTCATCTACATCTCAAACTAATCTTTAGGTTTCCAGCTTTCAAATGATGAATACCAGTTTTATGTGGCACACACTGTTGACCTGCAATCTCCCCATAAAGATCCCCTGCCCCACCTTAAACAGACAAAAATAGATCTGTGGTGTGTCGCAGAGGGTTAAAAGTGTTGTATGTAACTCTGGAAAAAGGTCCCAGGTCGTCAAATACTGACACTTTGGATGGGTAGTCAGACCGAACCCACAACCCCAAGCACTGGTATTTGATGACCTGGAAATAGGTCCCAACAATCAACTATCTTTTTCAAGAGTTACATATAACACTTTTAATTTTCTATTCTATAAAATGTCAGAAAATGGTAGAGAAGCCAATTTATGAGAGCTGACATCTTAAGACTGTACATGACACACTGCTAACAGCCAATGTTTAGCATTTTCACTTGATAAATGGCCTCAATAATTAATCAATCATCAAAGTTGACTGTTGATTAATGATGTACTGTTGGAGCACTGGTGTACATGCTTGTACTGTCTGTCGACAGTGCGAATGGCAGGCAATGGATTGACGTGCTGTAAGGATAAAGAGGAAAGCGGATCGGAAAACTGGACGAATGGAGCATTTGAATGTGTTTGTGGTTTGATTCTAAAAATTAACCATCAGCGTCATCTTTGGAGGAGGTTAAAGAAGGACAGGACATTGTTTGATGGTGATTGACTTTCAGAGCGAGACGGAGAAAAGGATAAACAGGGAGGAGAGGGACAGAAAAGTGAGAAAGAGACTTTTTTCAGTTTAAGTAATGTCTAGACAATCCCCAACCTGAATCTCTCCCAGAATAATAATGAGCTCGCCGGGAGTTCCACGGCAGGCCTGGGATTCTCACTGAGGCCAAATCTCTCAGATACACCAGTGGCTCAGCAACCCCACCCCCCATCCCAATTCTCTGCATCTTTATCCAAAGTCAAAGGACGCCTGTCGGCAGCAGCAGGGCTCCTTAATGCAGAGCCAGAGTGCTCAAATGGAGCCAGTAACTGATTTGAATTCAGAATGCGTTCAACCCAGTTCTGTTGGCAGCCCAGTTTCATATCCATTACATCTTGCTCTCTTACTTTGTGTTTCATTTTACTTCTGCTACACCTGGACCCCAGCTTTCCACAAGCTCCAAACACTCAAACACACCCCACTCGTATCTGTTTGTACTGCATCATCTGGGATTTTTGTTGTTGTCGTTTGTTGTGTTTGACATTGTGTGACAACAGGCTGCAGACTTAAGATGCCTCTAAAACTGCTTGCTCTTCTTCTTTGCATCTCGTTTCACCTGTTCATCTTTTCGTCTTCCTGTTTCATGACTTGCATTACCTACAAATTTGCATTTCTGTGCAGTCAGCACATCTGTGTATTACATCACCCAGTGGTGAAAGAAGTAGTCAGATCTCTACTTAAAGGAGCTGTGAGCAACATTGGGAGCATTAATAGGCTATAGCAGCAAACCACTTACTGCATGTAAAGATATAGTCGAGTAATGGCGTCCCGACTCTGAGCGGAGAATGAAGTCACCATCCCTCTGTATGTTCTGTAATCCAGCCTTCTGTGTTTCTACCTTGTTCCTTGTTGTTGTGATATATGGTCCAGCTGCAAGTTCATGTTAGCGCATGTGAGTCCAAGTGTGTGTATCCCACTGTGTGTGTGTGGTGCACGGTGAAACAGCTAAAACATTTATATTCTGTCCCTAGCTTTATGGTGTTTGCACACTGGGTCTCAGGTGGACCTCTGTGTGTATTTATCTTCAGCTCCCTAATGGTAGTGAGTGAGCAGTCTCACGTGCCCAGTTTCATGAACAAGTCCTTCGCCTTTCTCCTTCAGATCGCCACGGAATATAAATAAACGCCCTTGTAACTGGTTTACTATCGCTAAGCGCAGCCTGTTAGCCCTGAAATGTGGCACGTCTTTTTTTAATTTTCCTTGTTTTTCCACGGTAACTACTTTGGTTGATTATGTATTCCTGGCAGAGGAAGCGACAGCGCGAACCTGTTGGTGTGCATTTTAATGTGCAGCAGCATGTGTGTTGCACTGAGTATGTGTGTTCATGAGGCTGTTCGCTGGTGTGTATTTTGGTGCGTTTCCTTCCCTCTGTAGTTTTGTGGTCCATGCGTGCCCATTAAGGAGATCACATTAATCACAGGAGACTCCGACCCCGTCTCTTCACCTCATATTTCCACTCAGTCATCCACAAACAAGGTACTC
This sequence comes from Plectropomus leopardus, assembly GCF_008729295.1. Taxonomy (NCBI): domain Eukaryota; kingdom Metazoa; phylum Chordata; class Actinopteri; order Perciformes; family Serranidae; genus Plectropomus; species Plectropomus leopardus. The sequence continues at coordinate 14,860,954 of NC_056474.1, forward strand.
TGTCAAAGACTTCAAAGTCACTTACAGTCCACCCCTATCATTCCCAAGCCACAGCCAGGGTGCTTTACACAGCTCCTAGCCTTTTCATAGACAGTAACAGAGCGTCGTCCTTGTGGATGAATTTGGAGGGGATTCTACGGTGTGTCAGCAAAGCAAAGTGGCTGATTGTGAAGGGTAGGATAGTGGAGAGTACTTGTGTGTTAGTGTATGTGTGTGTGCTCAGCCGGATTCTGGCTCCAAACAGATGAAGAAGGGACAAAGCCTGCCGGAGTGTAATGTATCATTGTCTGCCCCCTACCTGCTCTAACACATATGTTCACACACACACAGCCAGACAGGCTCGACGTGACCCCCGGTGCCCCAACAGAGAGCGAGAGACGTCTGCTGTTTGACAGTGTGTCAGCGGGCCCAGATAAAGTCAGCCGCCAGCTCTCCACAGAGCTCGTCCTCCCTCCCGCTGACCAGCGAGACGTTTCCACTCAGCCGACCATGTGACCTCACCTTCCCCGAGTCCTTTACGCAGACTGCTATGCACTGCTGTGTCTTATAAATGAGCAGTCACACACACTGTGAATCATTAAGCTAAACCGGGGTGTGCCATCGAAGCAAAGACACCGATACACATTCTCCTTAAAAAGTATTGATTTTGATTGAGCGTTTAAAGCTGTGCAGATCAATATTTGCACATGAACAATAGGTCAAATGACTACAGGTAATGCGAAAGACATTGCTTGTAGTGACAAACTGACTGAATTATCACCGGGCTTTGCAATTTCCCTCAACTCTACTGAGCTTTTAAGTATCATTCAAATAAGTAGGCTTTTTCACACACGAGGAACGTTATCATAGTAGAATCTGCTTCTTAGAAACTTACATTTAGTTGTTTTCATACCAAAAGTACTCGGGAGATTGTAGTTCTTAAAGCACCATTTTGGGGGACTTTTAAACTGCTATTTCAGATTACTCTCCCTGCACAAGAGGAACCATTAGTGAAGTGTACCTTGATTGGTCGAAGATAGCCATCGTAGCATCGGCCACTGCCATTTATAAAATTCTGCCTGCCGTGTGAACAGCAGACAAACACAAACAGCTCGTAACAAAAAGTAAAAAAAACAGACCAATGGACCAACAGTGAAGCCAAAGCTTTACTATATGTGACGGTGAAAGTACAATACGATTTTTGACTTATCAAAGCAAAAGTGCCATTGCTACACTAACCACTGGCCCAGACACACCAAACTGACAACAAAGAACTAGCGTAGTTGAAAGCTGACTGTTGCGTTGCCTTACGTCACTTCACATCACCTCATGTTGCCTGTGTTTTGGCCAAAAAGTTGCACATAAACACAGTGCAAAGACTACAACTGATGGCCACTTAGCATTTACGTTCTGCATCTGTGTTGAAGGAAATTACTCTTCATGCCAGAAGGTGGCGGTAGTCTGTATTCGTTATTCAAAAAAGGAAACCAGAAAACCGTCATGGTGCTAGTCAGCTGGTTAGCACATTAACAACACAACCCAATGTTGAAAGAACAAAACATATTTACCATGCATCAGTGGACCATAACACAAGCCACCAGGAATGTTTCTGAAAAGAATCTTACCTAAAATAACAAGTTTGTTTCAAGCTCACTCCCTCCTGACTTTAGCTGTTTGTTTACTTTCCTCATTAATTTTTCTCTTGTCGTGCGCTGAGATGAAATGCCAATCAGAGCGATTTTATTCACTGTCAGGTTCTGCTGTCTCCAACGTTGATTCAGCATTCTAAAGTGACCAGAGTTTTGTTTATAGCCTGCATCCAAAAAATTCAATCAAATCAAATACATTTTTAGTAGGTAGTAAGTAGTAGTAAGTTAATTGGGATGTAGATCAGGGGTGTCAAACATCCAGATTGGAAAATGTTGCTTCAGAGGCTTTTCCATCTACACCAGAATATTCTCGGAAAATTCTCTGGAATACTTATTGTGGTCACTTTTAAAGATACTGAACATTGTGCAAAATAATGTCAATCAACAGCTTAAAACAATATTTGTGAAACACTATTGTTATGGTACATCCAAAACTTTTGATAATAATAATAATAATTATTATTATTATTGTTATTATTCCCTTAAAGTAATGCAAGAGAAAGGTTTAGTTTTGGTTAAACAAATGTTTTATCACTATAATTAAGACAATTTACATTTTTTTAATGGAAAGATCTGTAAAAAGTCTCCCTTTTGGAAATTACTGACATAAAGGTGAGATTCTTTCTCTAGGTACGTTTTTTTCCCCCAACATCGTAGATAAGCAAATGCATACTGTATGATAAATGTCAACTTTCATGTCACCGTATACCTTAAAACCGGTATATTGCTGCAATCCTATTACTCAAAAGCGTTCCCTTTAGTTCGTTGTGGTGATGCCAGCATGACCACAGAGAAGTGTAAATGTTAAGAAACATGCACATGTAATGACAGTGAGTCGTAGACTGACCGAAATGTGAAAAAATTGACACATATTGTTAAAACGGCAGTTATTTTTGTTGAGACATCTCAGTCTGTTCATCATCTGTTTTTTTCACATTTTCAGAATTTTTTTAGAATGCACTTCTTCATACTAAAAGAAAGGGAAACATTTGATGGTGTTGTTATTTATAGATTATTATGCAATGGTTTTACAAGTGTGGCCCACTTGAGATCAAATTGGGCTGTTTGAGGCCCATAAACTGAAAATGAGTTTGACACCCCTGATGCTGATAGATGGGTTTACTTTGTCCAGGTTCTGCCGACAGCCCACTACTATGGAATGCACTGAAAAGTGTTTTTTTTTGTATGCAACAGCAACACCTCCTTTCAAAGGCAGTGTCACTCTTACTTTGGATAATCCACAGACCTCACTGTGAACAGTTTTCATAGCTACTATTTCCTCAAAAGAAAGTAGTCACTGAAAATCCCCCATAGAAGTAAGTGCATGTTTTTCTGGAAATATACTGTTGTGGAAAATTTAAAATCTTATTTTTTTTATTGAGCATCACAGGCAAAATTCTTTTACCCTCGACTGTGGAAGCAGAAAAGGTAGAGAAGGATAACTCAAAACCTGGGTAAATAAAATCAAAACTAACGACAGGTAACTGATTTTTTTTTTTTGCAATTTAGTGACCCTTCTTTCTGATACAATTTTTTTTAGTGTTTCCTTTGATATTTATCTTTCACTCTTTTAAAGACACTCCAACTCTCTCACACACACACATACACACATAAAGACGTAAACAGTCACCTCCAGCAGGAAGCAGAATTGGGCTGTCAGTCAACTGGACAACCTTAAAAGGTCACAGAACCCTGCAGGATATATTAATGAATGAAATACAGCACCAAAACCCAAACACACACACACACACACACACACACACACACACACACACACACACACACACACACATACAGTACAAAGACGGTACACATCCACCAACCCAGCTGTTCCACATCACCAGCGTCTATTTTTGACACACACGACTTCCCCGCCCTTCAAACTGACTGGCTTTAGTTTTTAATTTGGCCTCTTGCAGTCAGGAAGCGTTCAGACGAAGACGAGAGCAGAGATGAGGAAAGGGTGGTGAGATTTAGCTTCCACCTTGTCAGTGCACTCTAACTGGCTCACCTGCTTTATTGAGTATAAAGTTGAGGGTGAAAGTGAGACACATATTTCATGCCCATGTAAAAAGTTATCTTCATGAAAATTAGCCAAATGAATGCATCTCAGATTTCACACAGTCAAGAGCATTGTTTTGTGTCCTGAACTGTCATGGCAAAATTCTGGCAGACGCTCAGTCCCGACAGTGTATCCAATATCTGGCTCGTCAGTCCTGTCCTGTCAGTCCTCTCCACCTCCTGTGTGTCCCCTTGACTTTCTCCTTGACTTGCGGCTTTGATAATGAAGCAGAGAGATAAAAATCTCCCATTGCTCAACATTATTCTAATAAGACTATCATTACTTAGATTCAAAGGGTGTGTGTGTGAGAGAGAGAGAAAATACAGTATGTTTACTGACCTTGGCATTGCACACATACTAGTGATGAGAGCCAGTATTGGCAGAGTGAAACGGACACAGCTTTCTTTTTTTCTCTGAAATGAGACTTCATTAAAATCCTCCGTCTGTTTTGTTGTTGGTCATGTCTGCAGGAGATATTTATGTGGATACAGAAATTGATTTTGTGTGTGTTCATGCATTTATTCATGCGTACTGTGTGCATTCCTTACAGATATACCATGCAGGATTTTTCAACAGAAACAACTGTAGACTCGTACAAAAGTAAACCCTCTCAATCATTGCTTAGGACCCACTAGAAGAGTGAAATGGTTTATCTGCAGAAACCCTCTGCTCTATATTTTGTTATTTTCTGTGTTTATGGGCATGTACCTCCACAGCGCTGAGGTGGGGTCATGGCTTTATAAAGATTGCAAACGTAAGTGGCTTGCATCCAAAAAAATGAAAATATATCAAGGCAAATTGCCAATCTAGAGTGAATCTGGGGTTGGCTTTTACTTTCACTGCTGCTGGTGAGCACGTTTGCATACAGTGACTGAAAATCATATACATTCAAAGGGATACTTTAATCCCAAAATGACAATTTGTATATCAATTACTCACCTTGTAGGTGAAGAAAATGTTTTTCTTGCATGCCTCCAGGGTGATTGATGAAATAAAAAAAGAAACGTCATTCTTGATGAATCTAAGTAGAAGGAGTCTACGGTTAACAGCAGCAACTATATCAAAACATCCGTGTACAATCCCTCACGCAACAGTCTCATTTATTCAGTCATATGCTCAGTATTTCCAAACAACACTGACATGTGAGACTATTTTATGCAGAAATGTTTTGTAATGTAACAATTTAGCGAAATTGCATGTGTTATGTGTTGGGATATACTGAGAATACAACTAAATAAACTAAACTGCTGCACACGATGTGTGACAGTTTTTAAACGGATGTTTTGATGTAATTTTGATGTTGTGATAGCAGCTCTCTTATACTTGAGTTCATCAAGAATTTTTGCTTTTTGAATTTTTTGAGCCATGCCAGGAAACAAAAATTTAAGGTGACATGGGGTGAGTAAATGATATATGAATAATTATTTTGGGGTATTATTAAGTATTCCCTTAATGCACGACCTAACATGCATTCCTGAGTCTTTCTTTTTTATTCCTTCTGCAGGAGATGTTCACGCCGGAGTGCAAGTTCAAGGAGTCTGTTTTTGAGAACTACTATGTGATCTACTCATCCACTGTGTACCGGCAGCAGGAGTCGGGTCGGGCCTGGTTCCTCGGACTCACGAAGGAGGGACAAGTCATGAAGGGCAACCGGGTCAAGAAGACCAAGCCCTCGTCACACTTTGTGCCCAGGCCCATTGAAGGTATGAGAAAGCTTGTTTTCTAGCTCTGTTAGCACTCTGCAAGCTGTTAGCACCATTAACTGCTAGCTGCCGGGGCAGAAATATTCATTATTTTCAAAAAAAGTGAATATATCGATATTAGTATCAGTTATCGGCCAAATGACTTGTTACATATTGGTATATCAGTAAAAAATTCAATATTGTGCATCCCTGATGGAAGTGCTCTGAATGTTGCATACAGCTCCTCTAAAGTCTGTTGTTTTGATGTTTTAGACTTATGAAGAGTATCCATTCTGAGATTTTTTTGGAACAAGTTTGTTTTTTAAAATATCACCTCTAACATGTTTCTAGTGAGAGAAGTGTTTGATAGATATCGTGAAAACTTGTCAGGCAATGTGATAAAAAAAAGTGCTTACTTGGCCCTAATTCCCTGCCTGGTATAATTGTCCCTCCAGCCTTACACCTGACCTTGTCTCTGTCTGCACATCCATCTCTTCAATCTGCTCTCCATTGTCCCTTTTCTGAGCTCCTCCTCTCTTTGTCCTCTCCTCTCCTCTCCTCTCCTCTCCTCTCCTCTCTTTACATCACCGCTACAGTTTGTATGTACAGGGAGCCGTCAATGCATGAGATAGAGGAAAAGCACCGCTCCAGGAAGAGCTCAGGGACTCCCACCATGAACGGAGGGAAAGCCGTCAATCAGGACTCCACATAGCAGTGGGGGGAGGGGCTTCCAACAGGGGGGAGTGGCCTCATCCTGACTCAGGGGGAGGGGCCTTAGGAAAACCCAACGCCCCCCCCCCTCAAAATACGCACCACCATCCCCTCTGAAAAAAAGAGGGCCTTGCGGCGACAAGGAGCTACTACTGTACACCCAAGACAACAAAAACAAAACTGAACTCTTGCCTGTGAAAACCTTTTAGATGAATTAATATGAAAACAGAGGAGATATATATCTATATATGAAAAAAAAAAACATTTTCAATCAGGACTTGACCAACATTTTATGCAAAAAAAGAGAAAAAGCTGTGATAAACAAACA